>NC_056737.1:1471330827-1471423327 GCF_019279795.1 Protopterus annectens
TATTTTATTGTGGAGACACCAGTTATCCAAGTTATCAAGGGTTTACCTAAAATACATAAATCCCTTGAGAATCCTCCTTTTAGACGAATAGTCTTGGGTCAGGGTTGCTCACTGAGCCAATCTCTATATAGTTGGAAAAAAAATTACATCTACTACTAAATAAGGTGCCCACAATTTTAACTGACACTAGAGATATTTTAACAAGTTTGTTTCAGGTTATAGAGTCTATGCCCTTACAAAGGGATGATATATTTGTTACATTTGATGTATGTTCTTTGTTTACCTGTATCCCTAATGATACAGGAATAGAGAATTTTTAAAGCAAAATACTGAATATTCTCATAATTTTATACAAAAGTTATGTTTGCTTATAGAATTAGTTTTGACTAATAATGTTTTTATGTTTGGGTATAGATACTATGCTCAATGGTCAGGAGTAGTGACGGTTACACCTTGTGCCAACTCTTATACAAATATTATTATGACACAATGGGAGAAGAGATCAGCACTTGTTTTAGAAGAGCATAAGAAGCACATCTTAAATTATAAAAGGTTTGTGGATGATATATTTATTTTATGGAAAGGTTCCTTAACCGAGCTAGAGAAATATGTTAGTTACTTACATAGTACTATGTCCTTTTTAAAGTTTACGCTCCACATATCGAGTGACATTATGGATTTTTTAGATGTGAGATTAGTGTGCAAAAAAATGGTTCATTAGAAACACAGATTTGTAAGAGTTGCAAGAAGAAGAAGAATTTATTAGAGAGGAATAGTATGCATCCTGCATACGTGTTTAGGAATGTTTTAAAGAGACAGGCCCTTCATCTGTCAAGATTGACCAGTAATAATCACACTTTGACAGAAGTGGTAGGACAATTGAAAAATAATTTCCTCAACAGAGAATATACAGAGAAAAAGTATGATAAGAATTTGAACCTTGTAAGGATGGAGAGATTAGCAAAAGGCAAACCTTATTTTTCTAACAGTATTGAAGTCAACAAGGCTGATATGGATAGATCTAATTCTAGAGAATGTAGGCTCTGTTTACCTTTTACTTCTGAAGTACATAAGAAGGTATTAGATATTAAAATATAGAAATTGGATTACATTAACAGTAGATAAAAACATTTGCAGGCTAGTGGATGAGAGACCTATAATCACATATAAGAATATGAAGAAACTTGTCTGCAATAGAATTAGTCCATTGACAACTATTTCAACAGCAAGGAAGGGTACTTTTAGTTGTAGACAATTCTGTAAATATATTTCTAATGATAATGTATTTATACATCCCACCACTTATATGAGGTATACGGTTTGCCATTATGCTGATAGTTTTACATACAATGTAGTATATCTGGCTAAGTGTGTCTAATGCCCTGGGTTTTATTTGATAAAGCCCACAAGGCAATAAGGTAAAGAATAATCATCTTCTTTCGGCTGTTCCCGTTAGGGGTCGCCACAGCGGGTCACCTGTTTCCATTTCTTCCTGTCCTCTGCATCTTGCTCTGTCACACCAACCACCTGCATGTCCTCTCTCACCACATCCATAAACCTTTAGGCCTTCCTCTTTTCCTGTTACCTGGTAGCTTCATCCTTAGCATCTTTTTCCCAATATACTCCGCATCCCTTCTCAGCACATGTTCAAACCAATGTAATCTTGCCTCTCTGGCTTTGTCTCTAAACCTTCCAACCAGGGCTGACCCTCTAATATACTTATTCCTAATCCTGTCCATCCTCGTCACACCCAGTGCAAATCATAACATCTTTAACTCTGCCACATCCAGCTCAAACTCCTGCCTTTTTGTCAATGCCACTGTCTCCAACTCATATAACATAGCTGGTCTCACTACCCACTTGTAGACCTTCCCTTTCACTCTTACAGGTACTCGTCTGTCACAAATCACTCCTGACACTCTTCTCCACCCACTCCATCCTGCCTGTACTCTCTTCTTCACCTTTTTTCCACACTCACTGTTACTCTGAACTACTGACCCCAAGTATTTAAACTCATCCACCTTCACCACCTCTACTCCTTGCATCCTCACCATTCCTCTATCCTCCCTCTCATTCACACACATATATTCTGTCTTAGTCCTGCTGACCTTCATTCCTCTTCTCTCTAGAGCATATCTCCATATCTCCAGGGTCTCCTCCACCCGTTCCCTACTCTCATTACAGATGACAATGTCATCTGCAAGCATCATAGTCCAATAGTCCATGGGGACTCCTGTCTGATCTCGTCTGTCAACCTGTCCATCACCATTGCAAATAAGAAAGGGCTCAGAGCTGATCCTTGATGTAACCCCACCTCCACCTTAAATGCATCCATCACTCCCACCGCAGACCTCACTGCTGTCACACTACCCTTGTACATATCCTGTACCACTCTTACATACTTCTCTGACACTCCTGACTTCCTCATACAATATCACAACTCCTCTCTAGGCACCCTGTCATATGCTTTCTCCAAGTCTACAAAAACACAATGCAACTCCTTCTGACATTCTCTGTACTTCTTCATCAACACTCTCAGAGCAAACATTGCATCTGTAGTGCTCTTTCCCGGCATTAAACCATACTGCTGTTCACTAATCATCACATCCCTTCTTAACCTAGCTTCCACTACTCTTTCCCATAACTTCATGCTGTGACTGATCAATTTATTCCCTCTGTAGTAACTACAGCTCTGCACATCACCCTTATTCTTAAAAATCGGTAGCAAAACACTTTTTCTCTATTCATCAGGCAACCTCTCACTTTCCAAGATTTCATTAAACAATCTGGTTAAAAACTCCACTGCCATTTCACCTAAACACCTCCATGCTTCCACAGGTATGTCATCTGGGCCAACAGCCTTTCCATTCTTCATTCTCTTCATAGCTATCCTTACTTCCTCCTTGCTAATCCATTGTACTTCATGATTCACTATCCCTACATCATCCAACCTTCTCTTCCTCTTATTCTCTTAGTTCATCAACCCTTCCACCTCCTCAACACACTCTCCTCGCTTGTGGGTATGTTTCCCTCATTATCCTTTATCACCTTTACCTGCTGCACATCTTTCCTAGCTCGGTCCTTCTGTCTAGCCAATCGGTACAGGTCCTTTTCTCCCTCCTTAGTGTCCAACCTTTCATACAACTCTTCATATGCCTTATCCTTAGCCTTCGCCACCTCTCTCTTTGCCATGCATCTCATCTCCTTATACTCCTGTCTACTTTTTTCATCTCTCTGACAATCCCACTTCTTCTTTGCCAACCTCTTTGCCTGTATACTCTTATGTACTTCCTCATTCCACCACCATGTCTCCTTGTCATCCTTCCTCTGTCCCGATGTGATACCAAGCACCTTTCTAGCTGTCTCCCTTACTAGCTCTACTGTAGTTACCCAGTTATTTGGTAACTTTTCACTGCCACCCAGTGCCTGTCTTAACTCATCCCTGAACTCCACCTCACAATTACCCTTTTTCAATTTCCACCATATGATCCTTGGTGCTGCCCTCACACTCCTCCTCCTCTTCTTGATCACCAACGTCATCCTACAAACCACCATCCTATGTTGCCTAACTACACTTTCTCCGGCCACCACTTTACAGTCTCCATTCTCCTTCAAATTGGCCCTCCTACATAAGATATAATCCACCTGTGTGCATCTTCCTTCACACTTGTATGTCACCCTATGCTCCTCGCTCTTGTTAAAATACGTATTCACCACAGCCATATCCATCCTTTTCGCAAAATCCACTACTATCTGACCTTCTGCATTCCTTTGTTTAACATCATACCTACCCATCACTTCGTCATCCCCACTGTTCCCTTCACCAACATGCCCATTTAAATCTGCTCCAATCACCACTCTCTCACCCTTGGGTACAGTCATCACCACTTCATCCAATTCACTCCAAAATTTTTCTTTCTTATCCATTGCACACTCAACTTGTGGAGCATATGCACTAACACCATTAATCATTACACCATCAATTTCCAACTTCATAAAAATCACTCTATCTGACACCCTTTTCACCTCCAAAACACTCTTCACATACTGTTCCTTCAGAATAACTCCTATGCCATTTCTCCTCCCATCCACACCATGATAAAACAATTTGAACCCACCTCCAATACACCTAGCCTTACTCCCCTTCCATCTGGTCTCTTGCACACACAATATACCAACCTTCCTTCTGTCCATCATATCAGCTAGCTCTCTCCCTATACCAGTCATACTGCCAACATTCAAAGTTCCGACCCTCACTACCACAGTCCTAGCCTTTCTCCTCTCTTCCTGCCTTCGGCCATGCCTTCCGCCTCTTCTCCTCCTTTGGCCAACAGTAGCCCAATTTCCGCCAACACCCTGTTGGCTAACAGTATTGGTGGAGGTCGTTGTTAACCCGGGTCTCGACCGATCGGGTATGGAAATATTAACTGGTGACTGCATGAAAAGATTTGGCAAAGTTTTATGCCGGATGCCCTTCCTGACACAACCCTCTCCATTTATCCGGGCTTGGGACCAGCACAAAGAAATGCACTGGCTTGTGCATCCCCAGTGGCTGGGTTTATAAGGTAAAGAATAAGGGAACAAATTTTTTATATTAATTTAAGTGATGATAGGAGTTCTTTAGCTAAATGTGATCCAGATGGGTGGAGAACACAGCTTTGTTTTTCTGACCTTGCAAGTTGTGGATGTTAAGATTAGGTTAGGGGATATTAACAATGTCACAGAAAAAGCTGAACAGAGATGCATTTTCACTCTGCAGGCTGATAAATTTTACAGGTTAAATGAAGGAGCTTCTCTAAAATCTTTTTTTTTTTTTAAAGATAGGAAACTTTAACTTTTTTTTTGATTATGATGGGGTTCATAGTTATTTAGGTTGGTGCTAGTTATATTTTGTCTTATTTCGTTAGACATATTTATTTTTAGTACAATGTTTTGGTTTTATTCATGTGCTTTACATTAATGATTGTCTTTCTGCACATATGTTTTTCATAGGTTCATAGGTTCATACTAGGCTATCTGCCCTAGGGCATTTATAAGCCTAACCAGAGTGTGTTTGGCTTTCGCCACCCATTTTAAATGAATTTTGCTATGCCCTTTTTCGAGGTTAGTATACTGTGCCTCTTTCTAACAGTGACACAGAAGTGATAACCAGGGTAAACCTACTATCTCCCATCCACTCATCAAGATTCCTCTTGAAGAGAGTCAATGAGGGACTCTGCCTAACCTGGACTGGGATTTTATTCCAGAGTGAAGGGATCCTCTGGGTTATGAATCTGTCTCTCCAGCATGTCCTATTTATTTCAGTGCTGAGGTTCAAGTGTCTCGAGTGCGTAGCTCGATGGGATTTGGATTTTCTGAGGTGCAGCATGTCCATTAATTCCGGGTTGGACATGGCTTTATACGTCAGGCACAGATCGCCTCTGAGCAGGCAGTATGCCACTGAGTAGAGCTGGAGTTTCTTTAACCGGGCAGCATATGGCATCTGTTTGAGCCCTTTGATCCTCTTGGTGAGGTACTTTTGGGGTCTTTCCAGTTGCTGCAGGTGTTTGGTAAGGTACATCCCAAAAGGGGCATTGTACTCAATTATGGGCCTGATGAGGGATGAGTAAAGAGGCACGATGACCTTCCCTGATCTAGATGTGAATCCCTTCATGATTAGGTAGGCAATATAAAATGTTTTTCTAACCACTTTGGCCACGTGGTTGTCAAATGAGAGATTGCTATCAACTTGGGTCCCCAGGTCCCTAATTACTTCTTCCGTACTTAATGGATTACCACCTATGTGGTAATTTGTGGGCACTTTGTTTTTGCCAAAGGGGATGACTATACACTTTTTGGCGTTTAGCTTGAGGCCATGGCTCTGGCACCAGTTGTCTGTTTCTATGAGGCCCTTTTGTAGGATGCTTGTGTCGGCTGGAGAGTCGATTATGGCGCCCAGTTTGCAGTCATCTGTGAACTTGGTCAGCCACAATCCTTCCGTGTTAGCCTGTACCTCTGAGAAATATATACCGAACAAGAGAGGTCCCAGGACTGAGCCTTGTGGGACGCCACTTGTAACTGGTTTGGAGTCTGACATGGCTCCAGCAATTCTAACCATGTGGGTTCTGTCCTTGAGCCAGTTTGCAACCCATCTAGTGAAGTAGGGGTTTATATTTAAGCTGGTGAGCTTATCTATAATGCCCGAGTGGGGTATTGTATCGAAGGCTTTTGCAAGGTCCAGGTAGGCTGTGTAGACCACCTTCCCCTCGTCAATGGCCTTGGTGACTGTTTCAAAGAAATCAACCAGGTTTAAGAGGCAGGATATGCCCTTAACAAAGCTGAACTGGGTAGGATCCAGTGTCTGTAGGTCCCCAATATCTTTATTTATGAGGTCCATGATGATCCTTTCCGTAGCTTTGCAGACCAAGCTAGTCAGGCTTATGGGGCGATAGTTTCCAGGATCCATTGAGTTTTATTATATCTGCTTTTGCCCAGATGTCTGTAACCAGGCACTGACATATTGCTATGCTGTAGTTTGTTTTCTCTTAACTATGCATGATGCTGTTCTGTGGTTATATGGTGAAACATGAAGCTACAATTACAATGTCACTTTATTGGATTGTTTATTACAGTGATGTTTTATTTTTCCAGAAAGGTATGTTGTGTATACGTTTATGAGTTTATGAAGACTGTTTTTAGAATTATAGGGAGCTTTCATAGGTTCATAGGTAGGTACTAGGCTATCTGTTCCAGGGCATTTATAAGCCTAGCCAGAAAGTGTTGGCTTTTGCCATATGTAGTATTTATAAGCGGTTAGGAAACAGCTCCTACATAGTCATATTCTAGACATTGTTGATGTTTTCCATGACAGTTAATGATTTTAGTTGATGAGTGTTTATTAGTTTTGACCTGCTAGTGGCTATTTTGAAGTATAAATGTATTAGTTTATTATCACAGTATTTTTGTCTGAAGAACCATAGTGGCTCCACACGAAAGCGCTTACATTCTTGTAATAAAACATTCTGATCCTACCTGTTATGTTGTTGCTTCTCAGTTTTTTACATTTGGAAATAAGACAGCCTGTCAAATCCTCTAAGAGCTCCTTTGAGAGAAACCTAGCAACCACTCCCAAGGATAACCACAATATCTTTTACAGAGATGCACGTAACTTAAAGGGTAAGTCCCAAACATGTGCAGAACTGGTGCCCAATGGTGTCACACACACTGACCACACAGGGATAGCAAACCTGTTATTGGACAGGGTTGGTGAAAATTTCACTCCTTTATCCCCTTCTAAATTACAACAGACCCCCCATCCCCCCACCTTACATATATGAAGAGCAGGTCATCAAAGCCCTGTCCAAAGAAAAGAACACAACCTCTATGGGATCAGATGACATCTCATGCTGTCTTCTAAATAGGCTAAAACATGAACTAGCACTACCATTAAGTACCTTTTTCAATCATAGCCTAACCACAGGCGTTGTTCTTGTGGAATGGAGAGCAGCTACAATTATTCCCCTCCACAAAGGTGGCCTAGCAGCAGACTTGGGGAATTACAGACCCATAAGCCTAACTGGCCTCATCTGTAAGGCCATGGAACGTATCATTATCAACCTCATAAATAAAGACAGACATAGGTGACATCCAAACCCTGGATCCTACCCAGTTCAGCTACATGAAGGGCAGATCCTGCCTGGTTAATCTGGTAGATTTCTTTGAAAGTATGACCAAGGCCATTGATGAGGGCAAATATGAGCACACAGCATACTTCAACTTGGCAAAGGCTTTTGACACAATCCCACATTCAGGCATTACTGATAAATTTAGCTAACTGAATGTAAACCCCTTCAATGTAAGATGGGTTGCCAAGTAGCTCACACACTGGACATGCACAATCAAAATACGTGAATCCACATCAACCAGCAGACCTGTTATTAGTAAGGTGCCATGGGGGTCAGTGCTGTGCCTCCTAATGTTTGGTATATACTTCTCAGAAGTTCAGGTCAAAACTAAAGGGTTGTGGGTGACCAAGTTTGCAGACATCTGCAAACTATGTGCAATCACTGAATCCCCAAATGATGTCAGTATACTCCAGGATAGTCTCACACAGACAAACGACTGGTGTATTAGTTATGGTCACAGACTGAATGGAAAAAATGCAACATCATTCCCTTTGACATAAACAATGTCCCTTCACATTATCAAATCAATACCAATACCCTAAGTACCCAAGAAGTGGTAAGGGATCTGGGATCACAGGTTAACAGTGACCTTAACTTTGACCACCACATGTCTAGCATTGTAAGGAAAGCTTTCTATGTAGCTCACTTGATTAATAAAGGCATCACCTCAAGAGCAAAAGAAGTTATAACCCCCCTCAATACTTGGCACTAATCCAGCCCATAATTGAGTATAATGCCCCATTCGGTATGTACCACACTAAGCATCTACAGCAATTAAAGAGACCTCAGAGGTTTCTAACAAAGAAGATCAAGCACCTCCAACATGTGCTTTACATGGATAGACTAAAATCCCTGTCACTGTACCCCATATCATATAGACATCTTAGTAAAGACTTATGCCTGGCCTACAGAGCAACCCAAGACCCAAAACTAATGAACTTACTGCATATCCATAAATCAAATGGGTCTAAAGCTACCCATTCCAAGGACATAAATATGGCCTGCAACTTAAATAGGTTAAGCTGGAGGGACATATTTATCTCCCAGCGTCTACCGTGTCTTTGGACCAAGCTACTGATTCATGTGAAACAGAGCACCTCAATGACACTATTCAAGAGGAACCTGGATGAGTGTATGGACACCATCAATTCTTAGCTGGGACAGCAACCACAATCCTCTTGGCATGGGCAGTCATCACTAAATGCAGTCTTGGGTATTGACTATTACTTCTATGATGTTACATTGAGTTGTAATGGCTGGGCTTAAAATTACCTCTGGATCGATAGCTAGTAATTTTCTATGGTTCTATAATCCTAAGAATGGTTGTGTTTGATACACTCTGAAGTCATTCATTTTCAACTGACTGCCTGGATGATCAGGCCTTAATTCTGATTAAGGACCTGTTTACTAATGACATGCAGCAGGTACTAATTGAGGCAAGAAAGTCTGCTACTAGAAAATCCCATATTAACAAATGTAAAGGGTTTTCTAGTTAGAGTCAACAACATAACCAGCACCCATTCAGGGCTAGTTATTCTCTGGTTTTACAATATTTGTCAGAGTTACTATCCTATGGCCTATCTTATTCCTCTATCAAAACTCATTTATCAACAAGTTCAGTGTGTCTGCCCATAAATCCTCCTCTTTCAAGACAGTATCATGTCAAAGGCTCGTGAAAGGGGTTTTACATAAGAGGCCTCCAAGTAAACTGGTGGCCTCATCTTGGGATCTTAATTTTGTGTTAGAGAAGCTATCATTTACGCCACTTGAATTAGCTTATCTGTCTGACTTGAGGTTCTTAACATGGACATTAGTTTTACTGATTGCTCTGACCTCTGTAAGAAGGATACATGAGTTACAAGCTTTTATGGTGAGTCCCACCTACCTCATTTCCATTTTCTTTACTGAAACTAAAAATGTGGGAGAAAGGATACTACAAGCCTTGGATGTCCACAGACAACTAAGGTACTATCTTGACAGAAGTAAATCTTGGAGCTCTTTGGATCAATTGTTTTATTTCTTGTGATGCTAAGAAGAAGGGAAGCATATGGCAACAGACTATTTCCAAATGATTGTGTATGGCTATTACCTTTTGTTATACTTAACATAAGAAATCTATTCCAGCTGGGTAAGTCCAGCTCAACCAGTGCCTTCATTTCATTTATGGCTTTTTGGAAAACGTTGGATTCTAGAAATATTCTAGATGCTAATATTTGGCCCACTAAACCTACTTTTATAAAGCAGTTTAAGCTTGATTCCTTCTCTAGGTGCTGATCAAGATTGGCTATGATCATTCTCCAGGAGCTACTGGATCATTCTCCTTTCACTTCCGAAATGTAGTTAACTATGGTAATTCACCCATATCCCTAAGGCTACTGCAGCAGTGATCACCATGATGAGCATAAATCAGTGGTGTAAGATGAACTTAGCATAACAGTAGATTTTCAAATGATCACTGCTGCAGGAGCCACTCCCTCCCTCCCTCCCTCCTCCTTTTTTTATGTGTTTTATTCCTGGTGTGCATGTTCATTTATTTATTTATGTATTCATTTATGTCATTATTTATTTATTTATTTGACGTTCTGAACATAGACCTTTCTGGGCTCAGCATCCATCTCTCTTTCTTCTTGCAGGAAAGCACTAAAGGGCACATTTTATGAAATTATATTTAACTCCATTTTTTCAATGGAAATTTTTCTAGGAAAATATGAAAAAAAGAAAGACTGTACCCCATGGAATCTTTATGTGGTAAAGGCATTTAATAGGTAAACAATAAAGAAAATTCATGTACAATTTTGAACGAGAGGTAGAAACAGATAAATAATGGACAGTGCAAGAATTTATAATAAAAGTTGTTTGTGAACTAGAGGATGGGATTGTAACAGTGTGTTAAAATATAAAAAGAAAAAATATACATATACCAAGTATGGAGAATGAGGAGAGGTATAAAGATTCTGTTAAATATTGGGGATAACTCAAAACATGTTTTTTTGTGTGGAAGAGAAGGGAATTTGATAAGTGACTGCGATAAAAGAAAATGTTATATTTATGGGGAAATGGGACATAATGTAAAATGTAAATTGAAATATTATAAATGTAAAAAAATTTAGCATTTATAGATAGATAATAAAAAATGAAAATAAAATTAGGGTAGAAGAAAAAGAAAGAAGAAAATGAACAAAGAGTAGGATTTAGAAGTAGTAGGAATAAAAGAAAAATAGCTGAAAAAATAATAAAGAGGATAGAAGAAAGCTCTGAAGTAAGTGAAGATAAATTGGGAGACAGTAAAAGAAAAACATAAAGAATTCTATTGGTATAAGGGTAAAGGACAGAAAAAAAGAAATTTTGCAGGGACAAGTTCAATGGAAAAAAGAAAGGAATGGATGAAAGGAAATATACACATATATATATATATATATATATATATATATATATATATATATATGTGTGTGTGTGTGTATATATATATATATATATATATATATATATATATATATACAGCAGCTAGTAGGTGGAGGTTGGTACAAAATGGTTAAGGTGTTTGATTCACAGACAAAAGTTACATATCTGATTCATACCTTTAGGAGGGAAATTGGTTAGGCTTAGAAGGTCCCATTAAGGCAGGTAGCCTAGTCATTAGCTATGAGCCTGTGAAACCATGAATTTAAGGAAGAGGAAAAAATGTAATTTTAGAGTGCTTTCTGTCAATGTGAGTAGTATTATGAATATAGTAAGAAGAACAGTAATATCAGGGTGGTGCAGAACATATGATGTATATGTAATTATATAAGAGCACACATGATTTTTATCAAATGAAGAAACATTACAAACAGAGAAAGTGTGGAGAGGAAAGAAAATCTGAAATTTGGGAAATGACAAATGTTCTGAAATAGACACATTCTTTAAAATACAGTAAAGATATTAGATGTAACTGGAGCAGAAATGGGAAAATTAACCATTTTAGATTTAAAATGTAAAGAGCAAGTATATAGAATTATAATATTGTACCCTTATACTAATTGTAAAGAAAGGGGAAGCTTATTTCATCACATGTTAAAATATGTAGTGCTAAATATGAATATTATAATAACAGGAGACTTTAATCATGATTTAAGAGGCAGGCATAAAAAGAAAAAAAATTACATAAGAAAACATCTTACAAATGAGGCTTGGCACAAGCCAAGTTGTCCTGGGACATCTTCAAGGGGGTGTTAGGTTCATATTAATGGAAATTCAATGGGTTGTGGAGGTGTAAGGGTTAAATGGTGGGAGGGCTGATTGGAAGGAAATGAGATAAGGGTGGGGGGAGCTTAAGGGATTTAGAGGAGTGTAGCTGGGTAAGTAATCACATTTTGGCGTGAACTTGCTACAGAGCAGGATTATGTCCAAGACGACTAGTAGGAGCTTTGGTGACCAGGTAGGACTTGGGGTTATTGGTGATGTGAAGAATTTAGCAGGCTTGAGGTGAATAGGGTAGTCATGCATAAAAAAAAACAAAAAATAAAATGGAATTAAATTATGTGGGTGGGGACTGGTGCTGTCTTTGGGGTATTGAGCTTACTGCAGTTAGTTGAGAAGGAGTTTACTGGTGTAGCTGCATGAGGTACAGGCTTGAAATTTTGTAAAGATGAGTGTTTTGGGATGTGACCCTCAGAGAGAGCGCAGTGGGCTCTGTGAAGGGGGGTCACTAGTCCAGTAGGTTAAATAGGTGGTTAGTGCTTTGAATGTTCCCTTCACTGCCTTTGCTTTCATAAAAAAAGAAAAAGAATACATAAATTCTGTTTTCTTCGCTAGGAGTTATGGACAGGATGTTCATAGACAGGCTTTGGTTTCATTGGTTCGTGGTTTCACGGGTTTTTCTTAGTAGTTCGGTTGATTGCCTTGGTGGTTCACTGTTTCTTGGGCTTTCTTCATGTCTGCCTTGATGGTGGCCTTTACAGGGGCCCTCATTGGCAGTAGGGTGAAGCCCTTTAAGTAAAGTTGGACACAAGGTTCGGGCACCACCAGGTAGGTGAAGTTGGCATGGAGCGGGCTTGATGGTTTCTCATTGGCACCTGTCTCCGGGCATGTGAGGAGGGGTGCTGGCATTCTTCACATCAGGGGAGAAGTGCAGATGGAGGCCCAGGTGTGGAGTGTGGCATCTATTCTGGCGGATGGAAGGGGTGGGTGGTTTCCAGTTGATAGTTAAGAAGTTTGATTGGTAGCATACCATTTTCAGTTGCGGTTGGCACTTATGGTGAACACTACAGTAGCGGTAGATGGAATTTTAAGGGTGTTGTGGTCACACCTCTCAACTGTGCAGATTGTGCTAGGTGTCCAGAATTTTGCCGATGTGTTTGGTCGGGTTCCATAGAGTTGTGGTTTTTATAGTTCGTTACTAGCAATCATTGGAGACTGAATTTGGAAATTGGTGAGAGCCATTTCAGCTTAGTCTATTATGGAAAGGAGCTGATAGCATCTTAATTTTCAATAGATACTTCACTGTTAATCATTGAAAATATTTTTAGATTTGTACATATGCTTTAACTTGAGTATGCATACATTGTCGTACTTCATTAACCTTAGTTTTCCCTCACTAAGCAGTCTTAGGGATTGGGGGGGGGGGTGGGCAATCCCTTTCGGCAAACATTTTATGCATTTTATGCATTTTATAGCCGTTCAAGGGACCTAAATCGGTGAACTTGTGGAGTCATCCTTTCTTGGGTGACTCAATTGTAAAACTTGCTGGTTGTGACCATTTCATTATTGAGGGGGGTTTCTGCGGTGTTCAGGTTTTTACAGAGAGGGCTTACTTCCAGGGTGGCTCTTTCATGGTGGATAATAGCGATTTTATCTGCCAGGATTGCTGTTTCTGGTGATAGTGAGTTTCGCGGTCTGGGACGCCCATTTGTTCTCGGCACATGTATGATTCTGTAAGTGCTGTTTTCAACAGTCATAACTGCCAGCAAGAAGTTCTGGTACAAGAAACGATGCATGAACCGATCTTTCTGGGACAGCTTGAATTTTGTAAAATCTGCAGAAAGAGTTTTATTTGTTATTAAAACTCATTGAATATTTCAGAGTGAGTTTTGCTGCATGCTAATTATTACAAACTGTCTAGTTGTCAAGTCTTGTAATAGGGATATTGCACCTAACCTAATAGAACTGCATCTGAATTGAAAGGCAGATTGTCAGGGTTATATTATCATAATTTTGACTTAACTTACCTTAGTATGTAACATATTATTGTGCTTATTAGAGAAGTGTACCTAATCTTGCTGTACACAAATTTTGTGATGCAAGAAAAAGCTAATGACTTTTATCCTTTATTCACATTGGAAATATACTGCTCTCATCGATTGTTGCAGCAAATATATATATAAACGTACAATAAGAAATAAAAAATAACTACTTATAAAATATACAACCTGAAATTACTTCTGCAATCTTAAATAGAACAATTTAAAAACTGTTTTGGATAGAAGAAAAATAACTATGTCTTTTATGTGCCGATTTAGTAAGTAGGTATAAAGAATGTCCAAACAGGATAACTAAGGGCATCCATTATAATTACCGATATGTTTCACTACTGCACTTCGGCTTGCCTTCTACTTTGCAGACATTTAATGTGACAGTACAGCACATAGTACTGTTATTCCACATGCACAATATAATTACAGGCAATTAGTTACCAAAATTAAATGCAGGAGACACATAGTCGTATACATGCTTTTCTGGTATTTAAACATAAACATTTCCTATAAATATTACCAATATGTTATTCCTTTATAGGGATGCAATAAAAGCAAAATTGTTGCATTTTAATGCATGACCAATAAGTTTCCAGCGCTTTCAAATTATAACATTTACATGTCATGTCTGTGTTTATGTGCCCTCTCAGTCTCTCTTTCTCTCACTCTCTATCAGATTCCTAGGTTTGTACAGGTAGGGTCTTAAGCAAATCCATGAGGAAATAAGTCACATGGTATCCAAAGATGCACCAGTCATGGTGTTTACAGTTGTGAGTTTGTAGCTGTGATGCATGAGCTTTCACTTATCAAAGGACCGATCCTGCAGAGACAGTCAATCCAATACTGACCGTTGTCACTGCAAACTATTAAGGGCATAATATAGACAAACAAGCTAACTGAAAATGCATCAGACAGTTAGAATGGTATTAAGCCTGTTTTCTGAATGTTGTATTAACAATGTGCATGTAACTCAGATGTCCTTACACTCTGACATCAGCACTGTCATGAAGTTAGCATAATTTCATAAATGCTAAGTACCGTTCATTAGGCGTTTTATAAACATCTCAAGTGAAATAGATGTCATTAACTATAAAGGGACAATCTAACAAAAATATATCATATAATTCATCTAGCGTCCATGCAGAAGGGTCATCTGCATCTTTATTTTAAATAATATGTACAGTCCTATTGCCTTTCACTTGCTTGTATTCTTTATGTTGTGGGATGTGTCCCCTGCCCAATGAACAAATCATGATGTTTAGCCAACTTGACAGTTCTCCATTTTTGCTGTGTGGTAATGTATGGGCAGTCTATTCCAGTGTCTGTGGAGTCTCTGGGTTAGGAACCTATCCCTCCAACATAATTTGTTCATGTTGATGACAAGGTTTAGATCCTTGGAGCGTGTGGCTCTGATACTTTTAATATAGTTCACTGGTAGTTAAATTTATCTTGAGGTATATCATAGGTTTCTAGCTAGCATTGTTTCAGTTATGGCTGCTTTATCATAGACTGGAGTGTCGGTGGTACATTCCTTCCTGGGTTGGCAGGATTGGTTGTCATTGAAGATGTCTTGGAATGTGTTATGTAGTTTGGATGTTTTACATGTTTTTTCTTTCTTGCAGATGGGGTCTTGGAACGCTGTGGCTGCAGGTTGGAATAGGTGGTTATAAGGTGGAGACTTCTTGTCCCTATTTGAAGGTTTAATTTGTCTTTTTCTTTGTAGATGATGGTGTGCCGAGTTCCATTGGTGAGATACAGTGACTTTGCAGATGTTCGTGCTTTGGTGTCGAATAAGCGGTGGGGTCATTGGGTGAGTAATCAGAAATGGAAAGGTTAAAAGGCAAGCACAAGGATTTGGAAGAAGAAGAAAGAAGCACAACCAACTTTTTGTTTACTCTAGAATAAGTAGTATGTTTTATGATCTCATTTGATTGTCATAGTGAGAATGGTTTTGCTGCATGCTTAAATCTGAATGCATGTTTCAGTGGAAGTCCTGATCACTTGGGTGGACACATTGAGGTTACAGATGGAGTTCTGAGTAACAGTCAATGCCCTGATGGAAATGGACTTGAAAGGTAATGGGTTTTGCTTTGTTGATGTTTTGAGTGCTGGAGAGGCTATAGGGTATTAGGTAATTTATTCAATGGTCATTAAGACACATTACAGTTGTGATTTCTTGCTGATGTAGGGCATGTTTATTTGGCCAGTTTGAGTGGGTTACTTTGGTAGGGTTAATAGTTGATGTAGTTTAATTTATACATGCGAGATAGAGTTGGCATGCCATTAATCTTGTGTTGACCAGGTGGCATAGGATATTTTCATTTTAGTATAATCTGGTTGACCTGTGGCATATGTCATTTTCAGTTTGGCATATTGTTGGTGGCATTCAAGGGTATTGACAGAGTAAAGAGGGGTCAGGCTGCTAAAGCCATCATGGGGTTTAGATGATTTACTTTTGATATGGGTAGCTGGTGTTGGCAAGGTGGTTGTTAAATGGCATTTTGAAATTCTTCAGGCTCTGCTTGTCATTGGGCAAGTAAAAAGAATTGTTTGGGAAGGGTGATATGCAATTGCTTTAATTTGGTAGTTGGGGTGGAGTATTCTTGCTCCAGTGGCAGGTGATGCTTTGGTAAGAATTAGATAATTGTCAGGGGCTGGTAATGTACTGGTAATTATTGTACACTGAATGATGTTTGGCCTTATCCTCTAAGGGTGGCTAGCTGATGGAGATTGGTAGTGATGGTGAACAGTCTGGGCAGGCTGGTGGCAGAGAAGAGGAACAGGCTTGCCATCTTCTGCCCCCCCCCCCCCTGGTGTCTGGTGGTGCATTTAAAGGAGTTTTGTTTGAATAGATACGTAAGTGAAGGTAAGGACGCTGCTTATTTGGTTTGAAGGTAATTCAGTAAATGGTTTAGTAAGTGAGCAAAGGTATGGATGCTGCTTATGGGGTTGGATGAGCAGGTATGCTGTCCTGATTAATATTATAAGGTGGTTTGGTTTATAAGTAAATTAAGTGAGCAAAGGTATGGATGCTGCTTACTGGACAGGATGAGCAGGTATGATGTCCTGGTTAACATTATAAGGATGTTATAAGTAAAGTAAGTGAGCAAAGGTATGGGTGCTGCTTATTGTGGCAGGATGAGCAGATACACTGCCCTAATTAACACTGTATACTATGTCTTGTTATATTTAACAAATCTGGTAATCAGAGTTATGTTATGGAAGTTTTAATAAAGGTCATCAAATGTCATTCAGTGTGTTGTGTTTATTGAAGGGGACCAGGACAAGTTATAATTTTTGGTATGTTAAAATTTTAGGACAAAAATTCATGGACTTACAAAAGGGGTATGTATAGAAATGAAATAGATATTTTACGTTATCAGAAGGTTAAGTTATAGGAGATAGGGAGGTCATTGATAAAGACTTTTCTGATTATTTTGCAGTATGGCTACAGATAAAGTCAAACAAAGAGTGCACAAAAATAGGCAAAGGAATACAAAGGATAAATGAGAAAACATGGAATGAAAAAGGAAATAGATTAGTAATACAGATATGGAAAGATCATTACTATGAAGGCATTTTATAAAAATTGTTTGAAAAGGTGGATGGTATTTAAGGAGAAATATAAAAATGTTTTTTTTTATAGTGACAATATGATGCGAGTAAAGTAGAGAAAGAAAAATATAAAAGAATATATAATGATGCATTTGAAGATTTAGAACATAATGATGGAACGAACTTTAACAAAGAAAGAATTATATAAAACAAATCAAGAAAAAAATACAAGAATTGTTATTTAAGTAAAGATATTTGTACAAGGTGAAACAGCAGAAATATTGAATTACTTAAGCAAATTAGTAAAGTAAGATGGTAGCATAATGAGAAATAAAAAATGTAAAAGGAGAAGTTGAGAGAACTCAGGAAAGATTGTGAACAGTGTAGGACAATATGTGCAAGAAAGATTTAAATAAAATAAGAAGGCACTGAAAATAACATGTAAATAAAAAAGTTAACAGAAAAAGAAATCAAAAAGGAGATTTCTTTATATGAGTAACATGAAGTATTAAGAGAGGTAAATATAGATTTAGCTGCAGGACCAGATGGAATACAGTATGAAATTTAGAAAAATGTAATGGCCTGGAAGAAAAAAAAGTTTTGAATGAATGGTTACATGAAGGATTTATAAAGAAATATATAGTAGAATACTTAAATTAAAAAAAATGGAGACTGATAGTATTGAATGATAATGATTATAAGAGCTTTATGAAAATAATACAAAAGAGATTTGAAATGAAAATAGAAAATAATATGGGAAATGAGTCTAGAGGTGATAGCCATGGCTTTAAATAAAGAAAAAAGAACACATTTAGGTGAAGTAGTACAGATAGGGTGTATACATTTTACAATGGATGAAATTTCTGTATTAGGTATAAAATTTGGGAATAAAGATGTAAGTAGAATCCAATGGGAAAAATAATAAAAGAAATAGAACAAACTTGAATCACGGTCTTACACCACTCTTCATATGCACTTCTTGGGGTAACTAGCTAACGAGTATTTTTATTTTATTTGACTATTGACTTTCATACATATAAAATAGCATTCAGAAAAAAAAGCTTATTTGACAAATTCTACTGTTGACAAAAATAGAGTACGTCCAGAAATAAGTATAAGTGAGTCAAACCACCACGGTCCTGCCAAATAAATATCCAGAAGATATGTAAAACAGCAAACAGTTTATTGGAAAAAGATTAGCACTTATAAAATATAATATGTAGCAGGGCTATTTATGTTTTCAACAATATTTGAAAAGGAATTAGTGCAGATATTTTTTTCATTCATGTTATTATAGATTAAACCTAGTAAAAAGAGGACTTTTGTAAATAAAGCTACAGGAAAGATATATAGAGGTAATTAATCCGGTGATATATGTTACTTCGCTGAATTTATATAGAGTGTTAAAGTGGATAAATGAAAAAAGAAAAGATAAGAAATTAGTAGTAAAACTATATAAATACAGGTATGATAAATGCTGGGGTTTTTAAAAAAGAGTAAAAGAAAAAGTGTATAAATGAACCAAGCTGCTTAGGAATCCCAAGGGAGCCTTGTCCACCAAACAAGGACCGAACCGAGTCTGGATAAAACCATAAAATGTTTAATGAAAAACAGGTAAATTCCACACCGTTGACCACAACACAACTGTATCCAATGTACTTTTGTCCCAGTACTATAAGTGACTTCATCAGAACATAGTACACACAAATCCAACATCCAATATATTGCTAAAAATTCTATCGTATGTTGGAAATAATTCAACCACAAGACCTAACTAATAAAATATGATATAAATAAACTGTTTTAAAGCAAGTGTGCCAAATTACAGAAAAAATAACCATATTATAACTGAATACACTGAAAAATAAAATAATAAAATAAAATTCATATATAATATGATCGTATAATAGAACAGTGTATAAAATTTGATATAGTGTTATTTAAGTGATACACATTACATGGTATAAAGAATTTAAACACAAGACTGTAAATTGTTCCGAAAATGTTTAAAAAATATATATTATATTAATGAATGTGTTAAATAAATCTATTACTGTTGCTCAAAAGGGATGCTAAGCTAGTATACATGGTGTCAAAAATTGATCTAAAATACAATGCAGCTATAACTAAAGTTTTAATATAAGAATATCTTCTGGCTTTTCTCGGTTAGAGACTGCCACAGCAGATCATCTGTCCGCTCATGATTGGCAGAGGAATTTTACGGTGTCGGGTTGCCAGCACGGTGCCCAACCTTCCACAGAAGGCACACATACACACACTCACAGCTAGGGTCAATTTAGAGTGTCCAATCCACCTACTGCATGTCTTTGGGATGTGGGAGGAAACTGGAGCACCCGGTGGAAACCCAGGAGACCACAGGGAGGACATACAGACTCCTCACAGAAGTCACCCCAGCCCTGCACCACCGTGGCTGCCCTAATATCAGAATATATATATATATATATATATATATATATATATATATATATATATATATATGTGTGTGTGTGTTTGTGTGTATATACCGAGTTGCCTGCCCTGATGCACAGCCTTCAATGAAGGTACGCCCATTCACGCATGTCTCTACACAGAAGACGCTCTGGCCAAGAATCGAACAAGACAACGTCTTACTGTGAGGCAACAATGCTACCGCAGCACCACCACCACAGTATGTAAATAGATAGATATAATTAAAATAATGTTAAAATGATAAACATATCTACAAATAAGCAAAGGGGAAGGTCTGCTATAATTTTGCTGCCCTTAACTTTAAAATGGGAGTAACTGATAAAATGTCATTAATACCAGGATAGGAGGTATATTATCAATAATACCCCAAAAAATTTTATAATTGTCACCAGTTGTAGAAGGTTTTTAAAGTGCACTATTAAGAGTCTTTGTCTGAATATCAAAATAATGTTTATATATATACTTTTTATTTGCCTTTCAGTCTTAGCTATATAAAAAGCTGGGCAAGTCCCACACAGTGCAATAAACACCAACCCCTTACTATTACAATTCCTGTGCTTGGTAAGTATTATTGTTTTGTTTATATCTTCCAAATGAATATTTAGGCTTTCCATAGTGAATTTACTTGTTGCAGAAACTCCCTGGTAAGCCTCAGTAAGAAGCTGAAATTCCTCATAAAAGCCTCCAAAGCTAGTTACGAAAATAAAATCTCCACTGATTCTAAAGACAACCAAAAAGTGTTCTACAGCTATGTCAAGAATCTCAATGGCGACACTGAGATCTGCTCTGAGCTATAGCACAATGGCACTAGATATACAGAACCAACTGATATTGCCAACATCCTGGCAGATAGGTTCAGTGCGAACTTCAGCCCCCCTTCACCCCCCAAAGGGCCCATCACTATACCGGAAGAATGCAAACCCCCTGTAATCACAGCTGCACAAGTAAAGGCTGCACTCTCCAGAGCCAAGAACACAGCATCCATGGGACCTGACAACATCTCAGGCTACGCTCTATACAAACTACAGAACAAACTGGCACCCCACCTAAGTACTGTGTTCAAACATAGCCTCACTTCAGGCTTTGTACCTACTGAATGGCTCACAGTGATGATTATCTCACTCCACAAAGTGGGTGCTACCACAGACATTGGGGAGTACTGCCCCATTAGCCTGATGAGCCTAGTCTGCAAGACCATGGAATGTATCATCTTGGAGCTTATAAACAAAGACATAGGTAATCTCCAAACTCTGGACCTCACTCATTTGGGTTTGTAAAAGGTAGGTCATGTCTCCTAAACCTGACTGACTTCTTTGAAGTAGTCATCAGAGCCGTGGACAAGGTTATGATGGTGCACCCAGCCTATCTTGACCTCGCCAAGACTTTCAACACCATCTTCCACTATGGAATTAAAGATAGACTCACTAGACTGGGCATAAATCCCTATGTCACAAGATGGGTGGCCAACTGGCTCATTGACAGAACCCACACAGTGAAAGTATCCACCTCCAAATCCAACTTCAGACCAGTGACAAGTGGAGTACCACAGGGCTCAGTCCTGGTTCCTCTCCTGTTTCGCATATACTTCTTAGTAGTCCAGGCTAATACAGCAGGTCTTTGGCTAATGAAGTTCGCAGACAACTGCAAACTAGGTGCCATAATAGAATCGCCTAATGCTGTGGACATTCTATAAAGGGGCCTCACTGAGAATGATGCTTGGTGTCAAAGTCATGGCCTCAAGCTCAATGCCAAGAAGTGCATTGTCATCCCCTTTAGAAAAAACACTGTACCCATGAACTACCACATAGGCGGCAGCCTACTAAACACCGAAAGTGTGATAAGAAACATTGGGACACAGGTGGACATCACCACTGTAGTCAGGAAATCCTTCTACATGGCACACCTCATCACAAAGGGGTTCACCTCCAGAAAAAAAACAGGTCATTGTTCCTCTCTACTCATCCCTCATCAGACCCATTATACAGTACAACACCCCATTTGACATGTACCTTGCAAGACATCTACAACAACTAGTAATGCCACAGAAATACCTAACTCAGAGGATTACCAGCCTCCAACACATGCCATATGTAGACCGTCTCAAAAAACTCTAGCTCTGCTCCATCACTTATCGCCTACTCAGGAGTGAGCTTGGCCTAACATACAAAGCCATGTCAAACCCATATCTGTTGGACATGCTACACTTAAGGAAACCCCAATTCCTCTGAGCCACATACTCCAGTGACCTAAACCTTGCCACCACAATAAACAGAACATGCTCTGGAACAGACTACCCATTCATGTCAAGCAAAGCTCCTCATTAGCCCTTTTTAAGAAAAATCCTGACAACTGGATGGGAAATAGGAAATTCACCCCAGGGATCACTTCTGTGGCTCTGCTTGACAGGGGCTCAGCAAAATAACTTTCTTGGGTGGTAAAAGCCAGGGGAATTGTTTTGGCTGGGCTTATATATGCCCCAGGGCCAATAGCCTAGTAACTACCTATGAACAATAATTACAAATGCCACATTTCTTAGTGGCCATTTCCATAGTAGAAACATTATTAAAATTACCCTGTTTGTTAGGCCTTTAAAACATTTTTTTAAGTTTTACATTGTTTTGTATACAAAATGTGGAGAACTACCCAATAAATGATGGAGGTGATAAGTGGCCTGAAAAGTACTGCAATCTTAGTTAACATATCCAGAACCTAAACTATACCAAAGCTGTAGGGCTGGATGAAAGTCTTCTCAAATCCCTGTTTGTATATAATGGTATTAGTGTCATTATCAGAGTTTTGTATGAGTCCAATACCCAATAGAGGTTTGCATTTCACACCCCAACTTTTAAGAACATCATTTTAAATTATCTTCACCATGGTGACAGGATAGCCCCCTCCAAAAACATTTTTTTCTTAAATATTGGACTCTCTAACAAATCTGTCTTTGCTCAAGGTCATCCTTTTGTATTTGAGTAGAGGATAGCTCTTGAAGTGCAAATATGTATTGGAAAATGTAGGTTTCCTGTATATCTCATATTCAAAATCCCCGTTTTTTCTTTAGGATGATGTTTTCCAGGTAATTCATTTGTTCAGAGTGGAAGGAATAAGTACATTTTAAAAATATTGTACTACTGTTAAGAAAATCCATAAAGTCATTAATTAACTCAACAGGACCATTACACAAAACACAAATGTCATCCAGGAACCTCAAATACAATTTGCAAAAGGAATATAAACTGGATGGTAAAATGTGTTCAACTTCCCATACCCCCATAACAAAGATAGCATAGAGAGCGGCACACAAAGTATCCACTGTGCCCTTTTGTACCTGTATATATGTCTCATCTTCAAAATAAATAAAATTGTTAGATAATATAAGATCTATCAAATTTACTGGCAACAAAATCTCATCATTTACCAAAAAGTTAGCATGGATTAAAGCATCATTGAACATGCGAAGACCCTCGTCCTTGGCTATACATGTAAGCATACCCACTACATATATAGTGAGGAAATGCAAATTCTGTTCTCACAAATCTGAAGAGATCCTCCCTAAAAAAATTCAAGTAAATTTTCAGGATATGGGGGATCTGCTGAAAAAATGGTTTCCATAGTCTGGCTATATACAACTCAAGGGGGTACATCTTGGAACTCTGAACAAAAACTATGGATCTCAAGAGGTGGTCGATAACTTATGATCCTT
The DNA here is from genome assembly GCF_019279795.1 of Protopterus annectens. NCBI lineage: Eukaryota > Metazoa > Chordata > Ceratodontiformes > Protopteridae > Protopterus > Protopterus annectens. The sequence continues at coordinate 1,471,354,449 of NC_056737.1, forward strand.
GTGAACCCTGGGCATCCCAAATATCAATGGGATAAAAGGGGATCTATTGGAAAGAAATTCAAACAATGTATTGGATATTGTCCCCTGTGGCTGAAAATAATACAAAAATAAGTCAATCTTTCTATAAGCTAAGTTTATTTTATTATGAGATGCCAATCTTTAACTATAACTATTCTGTAAAATTTTAAACATCTGACTTACATAATCCATGGTGTCAAAAATAACCACTCCACCCCCTTGTCAGGTTTCATAATTCTAAAAGTGAGTGGAAAAATATTTGAGTATCTGATTCACATGCCCTTTCAAATGCTACAACCAAAGGGAAACTAGAGGGATTGTAGGTACTTTTCCTCTTACAAATGACAAGTCTACTGGGTGAATTGCCTTCAAACTGAATAGCTAAATTTAATTAAACATTTTAGCTGAATTAAAGTATTTACTACATCCATGTGTGTCTTGGGAATAAATGTTGAACCTTTCTTGAATAAATTAAAATGCCAAACAATAGAGTTGCGTAGAACTATAATTACAAATCTTAAAATTCTGATGTGTTAAAAGAATTTCACCAAACTCAGATGTAACAGATCCTACACCATCTATCTGTCCTGGTTCCCTCTCCCCTTTGTCCTCCCTTGGTAGTTCCCTGAAAAATTCTGTGATTCTTCAGTCCCTGTATATCCAGGTCCTGTTGCCAGGGATTGCATTTGGTCTGATTGATCCTGTCTTCCAGTCTGTTGGATCTGTTGAGTGGAGAAAATTCTTAAGAGCTAAGGATATAATCAACAGGTGAATTACTAGGACCATTAAAAGTGTCTAATAGAGGGACCGGCAGGATATTTGGGATGTATAGTTAAATTACAGTTCGAAGTTACACTAACTCCATGGTGATCATGTACAGCAATTTTAACCTTAAAACCACCATGTGCAAAGCCATATGCTCTATTATCTTAATATTCCTTGGCATCCCTTTACATTTTCTTTGTCTTTCTAACTTTGATTTTTTTCCCATTTGTCTATCTATATTAACTATGGGCTAGCTATACCTGAAGTGCTTTTACTGGCAATTTTCCAGTTGTACAATTGTGAACAATTGATTTAGTTTTTCTGGTATATCTTTAAAATCTGGCAAGTGTTTATTTACTGCATTGCTCTCTTGCTTAGGTTTCTTAGCTATAAATCTTAGTTCATTCTGAAGTGTGCTACTTTACCCCCCACACCCTCAAACCTTTCTGAATGTATTAATATAAAATAACTGCCTGTTGTTGCCTTCATGCTTACCCTAGAATCTCTGCTTTTCTCTTTTCCTAGTTGAACTCTACAGTTGCCTACAAAATGGAGTCTACAGGACTGCAATTGGTCACCATAACAAAATCAGTTTCTCTCAGCATTTAAGCAGAGTAGGTTGCACACAAAAAGCATTTGTTAAGCTTTCACTTACAGTGCTGTGTAATTAAGCAGGTCACCATTATGGTCAGCCATAGGGCTCTTTGTTCTACTTGAGTGTTTGCCTCCTTCCCCTATAACTTAAGTAAACTGACTCTTACATTAAGATCTATAATACTTACCTTATAGCTTTAGGACACCTTAGGAAACCTTGTAAACTGCAATAGCCTCGCTACACTTGGGCTCTCTTCTCTCCCCTCCCTGCCCCCAATTCCCTCCCGCCCCCAGTACCTCTAAATTTATAGTACTATAGCCACTCCCCCACTTTCTAGATCCTACCTGCTTTCATCTGGGATAATTCCTCCCACCTCCATTCTTCTACCTACATTTTAATAGCACCTATTAGCTTTCATCTGGCATTCTCCCATCCCCCTTCCAGTACCTTTACCTCAGCACTCTATCCTCTGGTGTTGCATCACCAGGTAAAACAGTTCCTTAACTCACTAGCTGAATCACAGATAATGATATACTACTCTTTACTACCCCTCTTGTTTGCACCATACCTCCTTACCTTGTATGAAAGCCAGTTTCTCACGGGATTTCAGGTCCCGAAAGGCCATACTATCACCCCAGCTGTAAATCCTCCCACCTTCAACCATACTTACAGTAAGTACCAGGTCCTATCCAACATCTTGTTCAGTCTATCAACATCTCAACCTCAGGCACATTAGCTCTAGATCCAAACACTACCAGAAACTAATAAACAAATTCCTGAAGTTCATCACCAAGTATAGACTTAACCCAATACTTGGCGGTGATATTCACCTCAACTCTGGCACACACACTTCAGATGCACATACCCCCTCTACTTGCAATATAAGCTACAAACCTACAATTAATAGGCCAACTAACTCTCACCTAGCCTGTCATCTCGATATTAGAAGCATTAATAACAAGGTACATGAATTGCATGCACTTCTGGATGTCCAATCCCCTGAGATTCTCTCTTTATCTGAAACCTGGTTAAAACCTAACACTACAGACAATGAACTGTTACCACCTGGGTACAACATACACAGGCTGTATCGTGCTTTGAGGAAGGGGGGTGGGGTAGCTGTACTCTATAAATCTGAGTTGAATGTCACAACAGATGTAATACAACCACTTCAGATTAATAACTCAGAGATTCTTGCCACCAAATTGCAACTTAATAAAAACAAATGCATTAATATCATCCGTATGTACATTCCCCCAGGTAACAATATATCTACACTTGAAGATATTCTGCACTGGCTATCATGTCACTACCCCCAAGAAACCCTACTACTTGGAGACTTTAACATAGACTGGGGCACCTGTTCCTCAGAATCCCCAACCACCCATATTAACCTGCATGCATTTACACAAATCATATCCACCCCTACCAGGATAGGTAAACCCAACCAAAAAGAAAGCATACTTGACTGGGTACACATAAATAGTCACCCCCAACTGTACACCTCTGGTACCCTCCCTGATGGCCTAAGTGATCACCTTCTCACATATGTAATTAAGCACAAAGTCATTAATTCACAACAACCCTTACTCAGAAAGGTTAGAAACAATAAAAACTTTGACCCTGCCAAATTCCAACAAGAACTAAACTCATGTAATTGGTCTATTCTAAAACGCATCCCCTTAGAAGAAGCAGTAGCATACTTTAACAACAAATTCCTTGAGATCCTTGATTTGCATGCAGATGTTCATTCAAAGAGAAAAAAGGCAAAAACTGTGCCATGACTTTCTAAAGTGTCTAAACTCAAAATTACCCTTAGAAACAAAGCATGGGCTTTATGGCATTATTCTAAAGACCCCCAAGATCACATTAAATACAGGCAATCCAGGAATGAAACTAAAAAATCCATTTTACAAGACAAAAAACAATACTACTGTAATTTACAGACAGTAAATCAAAATAACCCTCAGAAGTTTTGGGCAGGTTTAAATAATCTACTACATCCTGGACAAACTTCAACCCCAAACCCTGCTGCTACTATTGATAAAACCCCTGAATAAGTTTCTGACAGTTTTAACTGATTCTTTACTGAGACAATTCAAGCCCTAGCTAGCCAACTACCTCCTAGCTCCCCTGGTCCTGAAAGTAGCACCCCTAGAAACGTACTCACATTCAGCTTCCAACCAGTCACCACTTCACCTATCCATACCTTGATCAAAAAATTAAAACCCACTAAACTTTCTGCTGATCAACTCACTGCCGAGTACCTACAAAAATCAGCTGATGCTATTGCTTACCCCTTGTCAATACCATTCAATAGAACCATAGTAGAAGCTAAAATTCCCACCATCTGGAAATATCCTATGTAATCTCACTTCACAAAGGAGGCAGCTCTACTGAATTCTCCAATTATAGGCCAATAGCTATACTCTCTCCACTTGCAAAGATTATGGAAAATGTATTCATAGACAATTTATGCACCGCCTAATCCAGAATCACCTTATGGCTGACACTCAGCATGGCTTCCGTCCTCATCGCAGCACTACTTCAGCTCTCCTAGCCTTTACCAACACCATAAACCATAATCACAACAATAATTATATATCCTCAGCCCTCTTCTTGGATCTTTCCAAGGCATTCGATATGGTTGATCACCAACTTTTAATCCACACCCTGCAAACATTCTGTCTAGATACTTGAGCCATTCAATGGTTTCAATCCTACCTGAATGGTCGACAGCAGGCTGACCTCTGGCAGAACAAACTCTCTAACCTTCTACCTAACACCCGTGGAGTACCACAAGGCTCTATACTAGGGCCCTTGCTGTGCTCCATCTTCATTAACGACCTTTATACTGTCATCCCAAAAGTCAGCTGTATCCAATATGCTGATGACTCTACTCTGATTTGCTCAGCCACATCTCCAGTAGAGTTATGGTCAGCTACCCAGACCACCTTTAATACAATAGAAAACTGGCTTTCTGAACATCATCTGATCCTAAATCCCAAAAAAACTAAAATGCTGTTATTTTCACTAACACATAGGTCTACCACTTTCACCTTTACCATAAATTCAAATGATGGCACAATAATCTCCCCTGACCCCTCTACAAAACTACTAGGTGTCATCACAGACCTTCTTCTTCTTTTTCTTCTTTCAGCTGCTCCCATCAGGGGTCGCCACAGCAGTTCAACTGTCTCCATTTCTTCCTGTCCTCTGCATCTTGCTCTGTCACACCAACCACCTGCATGTCCCCTCTCACCACATCTATAAACCTTATCTTAGGCCTTCCTCTTTTCCTGTTACCTGGCCGCTTCATCCTTAGCATCTTTTTCCCAATATACTCCGCATCCCTCCTCAGCACATGTCCAAACCAACGTAATCTTGCCTCTCTGGCTTTGTCTCCAAACCTTCCAACCTGGGCTGACCCTCTAATATACTTATTCCTAATCCTGTCCATCCTCATCACACCCAGTGCAAATCTTAACATCTTCAACTCTGCCATGTCAAGCTCTGACTCCTGCCTTTTTGTCAATGCCACTGTCTCCAACCCATATAACATAGCTGGTCTCACTACCCTCTTGCAGACCTTCCCTTTCACTCTTACTGGTACTCGTCTGTCACAAATCACTCCTGACACACTTCTCCACCCACTCCATCCTGTCTGTACTCTCTTCTTCACCTCTCTTCCACACTCACCATTACTCTGAACTGTTGATCCCAAGTATTTAAACTCATCCACCTTCGCCACCTCTACTCCCTGCATCCTCACCATTCCTCTATCCTCCCTCTCATTCACACACATATATTCTGTCTTAGTCCTGCTGACCTTCATTCCTCTTCTCTTTAGAGCATATCTCCACATCTCCAGGGTCTTCTCCACCTGTTCCCTACTCTTACTACAGATCAGAATATCACAATAGATAATAATCTAAAATTCGACCTACTGTCAAAACCATCAATAAAAAACTAAGGTAACTTTACAGAATAAAAGCCTTCCTAACCCCTCCAGCTAAAATTGCCATAGCTCACTCTCACCTTCTTTCAACCCTTCTGTATGCATCCCCTCTACTCTCGAATTTAAACAAGACTGTCCTTAACAAACTCTCAATTTGCTACAACCACATTGCCTGGTTTGCCACTGGGCTGCCTTTTAGGACACATCATTGCATCAATCTAAATCAGATTGGGTAGCTTGAACTACCCAGCCTAATCCAGTATAACCAACTGATTATGGCCTATAAAATCCTCTGTAATCCAGACAATACTCCTGCACTTAAAAATATTATCACCCCCTAAACCAATCCTAGACCGCTTCGATCCTCTAACAAACTACTAATTCAGACTAACAAAATTAATAACACAGCCGGTGACTCTCTCTTTGCAAACTCTGTAAGTAGATCCTGGAACTCTCTTCCAGCTGATATTACCTTACTTTCCACCTTAGGTCAATTTAAAACTAGGCTTAAACAACATTTGTCACTTAACTGGCTATGTCACTGTATCAAGCCTGGCTACCTCTCTCTAGAATGTGTAAAAATCTGTTAACCAGCTTACTGTGTAATTTAATTTAATCCTGACTCACGCTCGGGATTAACTCTAACCTGTGGAACTTGTTTAACTTGCTTACTTATGTAATCTCTGTAAATAGTCTGTTTGTAATATGTAATGCTGTATCTGCTTACCCTTGGAGCTTTTCTCCCTGGGCCTCCGCTGAAAATGGACATGCATCCAGTCGGACTATCCCGGTCAACAAATGTAAAATAAAATAAAATAAAATAAAAATAAAAATAAATATTAATAATCATACTGTCATATTTAAATTTACAACTGAAAAACAACAAATCCTGTGAAATACAATCATTTAAAAAATTTACTCCCTTTATTAATGTAATAACATGTGTGTTGTATTTAACCATATGTTCCAATAGCTCTATTCCCTGTCTATTGAATAAAGTAACCAGTTCCTTGAAATAATCCCGGCCTTGTTCTATTCCTTTAGGAAATTTTGTGTGCCTCAGTCCTTTAGGAACTCTACCTAAACAAATGCATTTATGAAAAAAATATTGTCCAATTATAAACTTCTTAAATTTAAAAGTTGCCTTTCAAGTAAGTCAAGGTTTGCCTCAACCATATGGCTATTGCCCCCACCAGCCAAAGTCTGAGTATTAGATACATTGCAGGACTTATATCACAAACTCCCCTGAGACTTGTTCAACTGATTCTCATTGTGAACAGAAGGATGAACAACTCTTATGCTGCATGTTTTCAGCTAAAGTCTATTAAGAAAGATTATTGTAAGTATGCAAAAAAAATGATATTTTATCTGGGACAAATGCTACCCATAGAACAAGCAGAATACTGAATAGCACCATTGCTCTCACATCGCAAACAGGACATTTACAACTATAATGAAAATTTATTCAGTACTTTATTTCCACTTACGGTACTGAAAATGACCCAGCTGGACATAAGAAATTAAAATGTAATTTAAACTTCACTTAAACCATCTTGTCAATGATCTTTCCAGTAAATAAAAGATTAGAAATGGAATTTAAAATTTCAGTCTGGATAGAACAAAATATGTTTCTTTAAGATTATTAGTTATAAAGTCATATTTTAAAGTTAAAACCAAACATATTTATTAGGGAGGATCCAGTGTATTTCCTTATACTTTGTTGAGTATAAAATAAACAAGATTTATTTAAACTCACTGAGTTCAGTTCTCTGAAGATGTACTCCCACATCACTTTTCTTATTCCAAATCATAGCTGCAAGGCTTTCTGGTTATACCACACTGGTGGCCCACTGTGTGAAAGCTTTTCTCTTTTTTCCATGTTTGTATTGCCATGGAGTTAGTATATATAAGTACTGTGAGAATGAGACAGCAGGGCTTTATCCCTTTTGGCAAAAAAAAAATGTTTTTTGAATTGTTTTCTAGATGGTGAAACTCCGTGTGGTATGTTGTCTGTTGAATCTTCACTCATACAATTAAATCCATGCAACATGTTGGGAGGGTGGCCTAATGGTTAAGGTGTTTGCCTTACAAACACAAGCTGAAGGGGTTTGAGTTTCACAAGGGATAATTAGCTAGGCTTAAAATGGCTCACATGGGCAGTTAGCTCAGTACTAATCTATGAACCTATGAACATGATTTGCTGATATGCAGAATACCTACATCCAAGATCTTCATGCATGTTTTTTTATTTGATCTGTCTGGACCTGTCCATAGCCAGCATTGTCTCATATTCAAAATCATATCCATCGTCTTTGAGTCATCAGCATATGATAACCAATAGTAATCCACATTAAGACAAATAGTGAGACACTGCATACTACCCATAGGAAGCTATATTGATGACTCATGCTTGATTAGGCCACATTCTTCATAAGCCAAGCCATAGCCTCACACTCATAGGTTGAAGATATGCTTTCCAATCAGTAAGGCAAGCTGTGCTGTACAGTCTGTTGATAGTTTAAAAATACCCAATTAGAGTTGAAAGACATCATCCTGGACATTAATCCTGTCTTCACATTCATGAACTCTACAAGTTGCAGATCCCAATACATATCGGGCTTAAGTCCCTCAATTGAAAGGTTGGCACATTTCCAATAATAGTCTTAGCTGTATTTCTCTCCCCTACCAGACCAAAGGTTATGGTGAGAAAATTGCTCTGGAAATCACAGAAAGTGAGGCCATGTACTTATGGAGATAACTAGAAAAATTCAGCTGTAATGATTTTGGTAGACACAACCACTTTGCTTCTGAATTACCAGAATCAATACCTCCATGAAATAGTCAAGTAAACATATGCACTGTCATCTTCATCCTATACTTTGTAAAGTCCAATTAATGACACTGTTTGGAATTTCTACAAAACAATGAGGGCCAAATCTGATACCTTACTAGATTTGCATTCTAAAAGTAAACTTGGCCTCAAGGGTGTGTTGTGCATAGACCTTGCATCTGTACATGTATACGTATATACAGCACACTATACAGGATCATTAGACAAGAGCATGCTATAGATACAGGCCTATGGTAATATGTTGGTGCATCGTAGAGAGATGGTAAACCCTGTATTATATAATATCACCTCATCGCTGTGAAAGGTAACACTAATAGGAACGTGTCTTTCCTGCTTAAGAAAATCAGCAGCAAGAGAAGAATGGATCACCACCCAGTCCTTTTCTTATCAGAATCCGTTGTGCTCTACAAAGATTAGAAATAAAAGTTATATACCAGTTACTTAAAATGGGTGGAGCATCAGAAAGAAATTTACATTTACAAAACTAAAGCATACAAGTATGACAAATGAAAAACTAAATTAAGACCTCATTTTGAAATCTTCAGTATGCTACAGGTACAACAAAGCAATTAAAATAATACAGAAGCATGTCAATATAAAAGCATTCAGAGAAGTTGGTGATATCAAGTCAAATAACTGGACAGTTGGCCATCTTAGCACTTGATTTCAAAACTGAAAAAAAAACATTTTAATGAGAGTCAGTAACGTGCAAACACACACACACACACACACACACACACACACACACACACACATATATATATATATATATATATTTTTTTTTTATAGGTTTTGTCAGATTACTGAGTTTTTGGAAACTTGAACTTCATATACTGGAGACCATATATTTCATTTTACTGACAACTCAAATGCATTTGTATGAAGATCTCAGTAGACTGAAGATCAGGACTTTAACCATTTTCTTCACTGTAGTGTGATTTTGGAGTTGGTATATATAACTTAAAGGGGGGTGGGGGATGCTGGGATTTTCCCCCTTCTAAAAACATACATTTTGATTGTTTTCCTTTGATTAAGTCTTCGGAAAGTCGAATATATGGTCTTGATCATATAAAGTTAAAATTTCTGAAAACTTGATAATCTGTCATAAATCTCTCTCTCTCTCTCTCTCTATATATATATATATATATATATATATATATATATATATGTGTGTGTATGTGTGTTTATGTGTATATATATATATATATATGTGTGTGTGTGTGTGTGTGTGTGTGTGTGTATATACATTTATATATATATATATATTTATATACATATATGTATATATATATATATATATATATATATATATATATATATATATATGTATATATATATATATATATATATATATATATATATATATATATATGTATATATATGTATATATTTGTGTGTGTGGGGGGGTGTGTTCCCTTCAGATGATCACTGAATGGCCATAACGTTGAACCGTATATGGCAGAAATGTAAAAATTATTTCTTCACAGCCTCAAACCATTTGCATACAGATCTCCATAGGGAAAAATTCCCATTCACTTTAAGTGCGATGTCAGAGTTGGTATATTTAAGTAACGGGGGGGGGGGGGTGTCAGGTTCGATGTTGTGAAGAAACAATGTTTTTTTCTTGGCCATATGTGGTTCAACATTATGGCCATTCAACTATCTGAACTAGACCCATCTATATATATATATATATATATATATATATATACATTTATTTAACATATATTTATGTAGCTTTTAATTAGATGATCTGACATAAATCTTTATGAAGCTTTTAATCAGATGACACTTGAATGATAATAAAGCACTTATATTTGCAGACTGGTATAAGTTTTTTAGCATGAAATCTCCAAAAGAAAGCAATGAGTTAGCCATACATTACTGCTGCTGAAAAATGTCAAGCATTACTCAGATTAATAGAAATCCAATACAGAGATAAGATGATCAGCTTTAACAATTGGCTTAAACACTGGTGTCATTCAAAGGGGATCCAGTATCTGTCTGCCTGGGATGACATGCTGGACAAGCCACGCTGCTTCGCAAGGGACGGCTTGCACCTGTCACCCCTGGGATTCCGGATATTGGCAAAGGCTCTTGCCACCCCCATAGTGCCTTTTTAGGCAAGGCTCAAATTCTAAACCTACCACCCTAGAACACAAAAAAGGAAAAAAACTAAGGGTAATGCTGCTCAATGCCAGAAGTCTAAATCTCAAAATGCACGCACTCGAGGCCCTTCTCAGTATGGAGAACATCGATGTCTGTGCTGTGACAGAAACCTGGTTCAAGGCTCCTGAGAGCACCCCAGCTACCAGGTTTTACCTCATATCAGCCGTGCCAACACCAAAATCAGGAAAATACCAAGAAAGGAGGGGGGGTATCCATATTCATCAAGGACACCCACACCTCAAGACTGGTGGCAACACAGGATGCATCGGAGACCATCCAGGTGCAATTAACCGTAGGCAAGACTGCTCTGCAAATAGTAGCATGTTACAGGCCACCCTCACAAACACAGGAACCTCACATGGCCTTCCTGAAAACACTAGAGGGGATAAATGTATCACCAAACACCATCATACTAGGTGACTTCAATTACCCAAATATAGACTGGGAACACTACTCAAGCCCAAACACCCTAGCCCAAAAGTTCCTGGAATTCATAAACTCAAATGCCATGGAACAACTAGTCACCATTCCCACAAGAGGAGATAACATACTTGATCTCATCATCACGAACATGGGAGCACAATGTTCAACACCGGAAGTATACCCCTCACTGGTGAGATCAGATCACAAATCTCGCTGGAGGTCCTCATCCCCCCCCCACCTGAAATAAAAAAGACCACAGTAAAGAACTTCCCAAAGCCGACTTCACACTTCTAAAGACTAGTGTGGTCTCCTTTAAGGCCCCCGAGACGGCGGAAAACAGTACTCAAGCCGCTGAATCACTTACAAATGCCTTCTACCAGCACCTGCAGGACTGCATGGATAAGGCAATCCCAAGCAAAACAAAGACTCTTTGTACCAAAGGCAAGCGTCCAGTCTGGTGGACCCCAGCCATAAACAAACTCTACAACAAAAGGAGGAAGCTACTACAAGATAGAGCAAAATCCTTAAAAGGTAAGACACCCTTGATCACTATAAGTAAAAAACTAAGAGCTCTCATAAAATCATCCAAAGCAAATTTCGAGAGAAAAATAGCTAAAGACTCAAAAGACAATCATAAGGCCTTCTTTAGCTATGTTAGAAACCTAGGAGGAAACTCCCAGATATGCTCAGAACTAGTTCAAAATGATGTGAAGATTACTGATCCTACAGACATTGCCAACATACTGGCTGACAGGTTCAGTGCAAACTTCTCACCCCCCCCCAAAAGGAGAGATATCTATACCAAATGAAAGCAGTCCCCCAAACATCTCCAGCCCCCAAGTGAGAACTGCTCTCCCCAAAGCAAAAAACACAGCATCCATGGGACCTGATGGTGTCCCCGGCTGTGTGCTCCACGAACTCAATGAGGAATTAAACCCACAGCTAGGACAGCTGTTTAATCAAAGTCTTACCTCTGGATACATACCCAGGGAGTGGCGCACTGCAACTGTGGTCCCACTTCACAAAGGCGGTGCCTCCACCGACCCTGGTAATTACCGGCCCATTAGCTTGACAAGGCTTATCTGCAAAGCCATGGAGAGGATCATAATGAACCTCATAAATAAAGACATTGGGAATTTGCAGACTTTGGATCCAACCCAGTTTGGCTTTGTCAAAGGCAGATCATGCCTTTTAAACTTGGTTGACTTTTTCGAAACAGTCACCAAAGCCATTGATGAGGGAAAGGCAGTCCATACAGCCTACCTCGATCTGGCTAAGGCCTTCGATACAATACCCCACTCGGGTATCATTGAAAAACTCATCAGCTTAAATGTTAACCCATACATCACAAGATGGGTTGCAAACTGGCTGAGTGACAGAACCCACAGGGTCAGAGTTGCTGGCGCCATGTCAGACTCAAAGCCTGTCACAAGTGGTGTCCCACAGGGCTCAGTCCTGGGCCCACTCTTGTTTGGCATCTACTTTTCTGAAGTACAAGCAAACACAGGAGGGTTATGGCTGACAAACTTTGCAGATGACTGCAAACTGGGCCATAGTAGAAAACACATCTGACACAGATATCCTTCAGAAGGGTCTCACAGTAACGGATAACTGGTGCCAGAGCCACGGCCTAAAGTTAAATGCCAAAAATGCATAGTCATACCCTTCGGGAAAAACAAGGTTACCCCTAGCTACCAAATAGGAGGCAATCCACTGAGCACAGAAGAAGTTATCAGGGACCTGGGGACCCAGGTTGATAGTAGTCTGTCATTCGACACCCATGTAGCTAAAGTAGTTAGGAAGACCTTCTACATTGCCCACCTTATCATGAAGGGATTCTCATCTAGATCAAGGGAGGTTATAGTCTCCCTTTACTCATCACTCATCAGACCAATGATTGAGTACAATGCCCCATTTGGAATGTATCTGACCCGACACTTGCAGCAGCTGGAGAGGCCACAAAAGTTCCTCACCAAAAGGATAAAGGGTCTCAAAATCTATCCTATGCTGCCCGACTGAAAGAACTCCAGCTCTATTCAGTCGCCACGCTTGCTCAGAGGTGACCTTTGCCTAACATACAAGGCCATGTCAAACCCAGATTTGATGAATATGCTTCACCTCAAAAATCTAGATCCATCAGAGCCACAAGGGCGGGAGACTTAAACCTCGACACGGCTATTAATAGGACGTGCTGGAGGGATAGATTCATCACCCAAAGACTCCCTATGCTGTGGAACAGAATCCCGGTACATGTGAGGCAGAGCACCTCGCTGGCCTTGTTCAAGAGAAATCTTGACCAATGGATGGGAGATCGCAGATATACCCCAGGGATTACCTCAGTGTCACTGCTCGACAGAGGCACAGCAAAATAATGGGTATAGTTCCCCATACTAAAGGGGTGGCGTAAGCCACAAAACGATGGGCTAGGCTTGTAAATGCCCTCGGGCAGATAGCCTAGTATGAACCTATGAACCTATGAACCTAAAATGTCCAGCAGCCTCTTAACAATGAAATATAATGTTTTCCTTGACAAGAGTCTTAAGATCCAATGATTTTTTCTAAACTCAGTGCAAGAAGATTTCAAGCAAAATTATAAAACTAGCATTTAGTGCCTGGTATGAAAGCAAAGTTCAATACAGTCCAACAGCAGATTACATTTGACATCTTATATACCAAGTCTATTAAAAAAGTACATTTTAGCAATGGAAATGGCTGGGAATATATCCTTCAATTTTAAACTTTAAAGTTTACCTGTTCCTACATTATCCTAAACAAACAATATAACATTGAAATGCAAAGGACACTGATCCTAAATATGGAGGATAAGCCAAGACCAATTTCTGATTTATAGGTTCATAGGTTGGTACTAGGCTATCAGCCCTAGGGCCTATATAAGCCTAGCCATAACAATTCCCTGGATATTTCTTCCTACAATACTTACTTCCCTGGACCCCTGTCTAGCAGAGTGACTGACGTGATCCCCGGGGTGAATTTCCTATCTCCCATCCAATCGTCAAGGTTCCTTTTGAAGATGGCCAAGGAGGCGCTGTGCTTGACATGTATGAGCAGTCTTTTCCAGAGTGTGGGGAGTCACTGGGTCAGGAACCTATCCACCAGCATGTTTTGCTCATTGTGATGACAAGGTTTAGATCCCCTGGAGTGTGTGGCTCTAAGGGATTGGGATTTCTTTAGGTGGAGCATGTCCAACAGCTCAGGGTTTGACATGGCCTTGAATGTTAAGCAGAGATCACCTCTGAGTAGACAATATGCCATTGAGTATAGCTGGAGTTTTTTTAGATGGTCAGCACAGGGCGTCTGATTTAGGCTTGTGATTCTTTTAGTGAGGTATTTCTGCGGCCTTTCCAGCTGTTGCAGATGTCTTGTGAGGTACATACCAAACAGGGCATTGTACTCTATAATGGGTCTAATGAGGGATGAGTTCAGTGGGACAATGACCTCCTTTTTTCTGGATGAAAGCATTTAGTGATGAGGTGTGCCAAATAGAAGGATTTCCTGACTGTTGTGGCAATGTGGTTATCGAAGGAGAGACCACTGTCCACCTGTGTCCCTAAGTCTCCCATCACACTTTCAGTGTTTATTGTACTGCCACCTATGTGGCAATTCAGGGGTAAATTTTTTCCCCAAAAGGGATAACTATACAGTTCTTGGAATTAAGCTTGAGCCCATGGCCCTGGTAGCAAGCATCTGTTTCTTTAAGGCCCTTTTGTAGAATATCCAAATAATTTGGGGATTCAGTAATGGCTCCCAGTTTGCAGTCATCTGCAAACTTTGTTAGCCAGAGTCCCTTAGTGTTGGCCTGTACTTCAGAGAAGTAGATGCCAAATAAGAGTGGTCCCAGGACTGAACCCTGAGTTACTCCACTTGTCACTTGTCTAGAGCTGGATTTGGAGTTGGCTAATTTTACAGCCTGGGTTCTGTCAGTAAGCCAATTGGCAAACCATCAAGTGACATAGGGATTTATGCCCAGCTTAATAAGTTTATCTATGATTCCAGAGTGGAGGACGGTGTTGAAAGCCTTGCCGAGGTCCAGACAGGCTGTGTGGACTGCCTTACCCTTGTCCACAGCTCTGGAGACTGATTTGAAGAAGTCAATCAGGTTCAGGAGACAAGATCGGCCCTTCACGAACCCAAACTGGGTGGGGTCCAGTGTTTGAAGGTTGCCAATGTATTTGTTTATAAGTTCCATGATAATGTGTTCCATGCCCTTGCAGATCAGGCTCATCAGACTGATGGGATGGTAGTTCCCGGGATCCAAGTTGGATCCCCCCTTGCGGAGTGGGAAAACGGTAGGTATATGGCACCCAGTAGGCATGAAGCCTGAGGTTAGGCTACGGTTAAACATGACACTTAGGTGAGGTGCCAGTTCATGTAGTACACTGCTCGGGAAGTCATCTGGTCCCATGGATGCCTTCCCGAGCAGTGTACTACATGAACTGAGAGGCGGGGTGAAGTTGGCACTAATTTAATCGGCTAGGATTTTGGCAATAACCTTGGGATCAGTATATTTAATGCCATTCTGTTGTAGCGCAGATCATATCTGATCATTGCCATTTAGATTCTTGACATAACTATAGAATGCCTTGTGGTTGTCTTTGGAACCTTTGGCAATTTTATTTTCGTAACTAGCTTTGGAGGATTTTATGAGGGATCTCAGCTTCTTACTGAGGCTGGTAAGGGAGTTTTTTGCATCTTGGGATTTTCCTCTTTTCTGCAACAATTTCTTTTTTCTGTTGTATAGTTTGTTTATGGCAAGGGACCACCAGATTGGCTTACATAATGATATAAGCGAATACCACAAAATTTATGTCTACTCAAGACATGAAATCTAAGCTCCAAGCCTTAATTTAAATACGAAGTCCAGATAGAGTTTTCACCCTCTTAGTTCTAATGATTCAAGAAGCAACCCTCCACTCCAAATGTTTACAGTAAGATTTTCTGGGCATTAACACACACATTTCCTTAAATGAATAATGCAACTTATATCAGGCAAAAGCATAAATCAGAACACTCAGAAAAACAGCTATTAACAATCTTATATGAACAAATAGCAAAGCAATCTAAATACTGAGTCCACTTCAAAAATGCACAGCTATCAGCACAAAATAAAACAATAGCTGATTCAACACCTTATAGGTTCACAGGTTCATAGGTTGGTACTAGGCTATTGGCCCCAGGGCCTATACAAGCCTAGCCATAACAATTCCCTGGATATTTCTTCTCACAATATTTACTTCTCTGGACCCATCTAGCCAGTCAATTGACATGATCCCCGGGGTGAATTTCCTATCAGGTTCCTTTTGAAGAGGGCCAATGAGGCACTCTGCTTGAGATGTATGGGCAGCCAATTCCAGAGTATGGGGAGTCTCTGGGTCAGGAACCTATCCCTCCAGCATGTTTTGTTCATTGTGATGACAAGGTTTACATCGCAGGAGCGTGTGGCTCTGAGAGATTGGGATTTCTTTAAGTGAAGCATGCCCAACAGCTCAGGTTTTGACATGGCCTTGTATGTTAAGCAGAGATTGCCTCTGAGTAGACGATATGCCACAGAGTATAGCTGGAGTTTTTTTAGATGGTCAGCATATGGCATCTGCTTTAGGCCTGTGATTCTTTTAGTGAGGTATTTCTGTGGCCTTTCCAGCTGTTGCAGATGTCTTGTGAGGTACATACCAAACAGGGCATTATACTCTATAATGGGTCTAATGAGGGATGAGTACAGTGGAATAATGACCTCCTTTTCTCTGGATGAAAAGCCCTTAGTGATGATGTGTGCCACATAGAAGGATTTCCTGACTGTTGTGGCAATGTGGTTATCGAAAGTGAGACCACTGTCCAACTGTGTCCCTAAGTCTCTCATCACACTTTCGATGTTTAGTGTACTGCCGCCTATGTGGTAATTCATGGGTACATATTTTTTCCAAAGGGGATAACTATACATTTCTTGGCATTAAGCTTGAGCCCATGGCTCTGGCACCAGGCATCTGTTTCTGTAAGGCCTTTTTGTAGAATATCCACATCATTTGGGGATTCAATAATGGCTCCCAGCTTGCAGTCATCTGTGAACTTTGTTAGCCAGAGTCCCTTAGTGTTGGCCTGTACTTCAGAGAAGTAGATGCTAAACAAGAGTGGTCCCAGGACTGAACCTTGAGGTACTCCACTTGTCACTTGTCTGGAACTGGATTTGGAGTCGGCTACTTTTACAGTCTCGGTTCTGTCAGTAAGCCAGTTGGCAACCCATCGAGCGACATAGGGATTTATGCCCAGCTTAGTAAGTTTATCTATGATTCCAGAGTGGGGGATGGTGTTGAAGGCCTTGGTGAGGTGCAGATAGGCTGTGTGGACCACCTTACCCTCGTCCATAGCTTTGGAGACTGATTCGAAGTCAATCAGATTCAGGAGACAAGATCGGACCTTCACAAACCCAAACCGGGTGGGGTCCAGTGTTTGAAGGTTGCCAATGTCTTTGTTTATAAGTTCCACGATAATGCGTTTCATGCCCTTGCAGATCAGGCTTGTCAGACTGATGGGACTGTAGTTCCCGGGATCCAAGGTGGATCCCCCCTTGTGGAGTGGGATAACTGTAGCTGTACGCCACTCTGTGGGCATGAAGCCTGAGGTGAGGCTATGATTAAACATGACGTGAGGTGCCAGTTTATTTTGTAGTTCATGTAGTACACAGCTTGGGATGTCATCTGGTCCCATGGATGCTGGATTCTTAGCTTTGGAGAGTGTGGTTTCTACCTGTGTTGCCATGATTACCGGAATTTGGCAATCTTTTGGTATTGAGATGGGCTCTTTAGGAGGTGAGAGGGGGTGAAGTTGACACTAAATCAATCTTCCAGGATATTGGCAATATCCTTGGGATCGGTATATTTAATGCTATTCTGTTGTAGCTCAGAGCAGATCTGAGCATTGCCATTTAGATTCTTGACATAACTATAGAATGCCTTGTGGTTGTCTTTGGAATCTTTGGTAATTTTATTTTCGTAACTAGCTTTAGAGGATTTTATGAGGGATCTCAGCTTCTTACTGAGGCTAGTGAGGGAGTTATTTGCATCCTGGGATTTTCCTCTTTTCTGCAACAGTTTCTTCCTTCTGTTGTATAGTTTGTTTATAGCAGGGGATCACCAGATTGATTTCCTTTTTTTTTGGGGGGAAGATCATCTTGGTTCTATTTGGGATGGCATGATTCATGCACGAGTGGATGTGCTCGTACAGTGCCTTAGTGTAGGATTCTGCGGTTGAACTTTCAGATCCCGTCTGCATGGGTGACGTGAAGTTTGTCACTTCTAACTTCAGTAACATGAAGTTGGCTTTGGAGAAGTTTTTTAAGGATGTTTCCTTACTTGGGGGTGGGGGTGGGATGTGGATGTCAAGGGTGATTTGCTTATGGTCAGACCTGACCAATGAGGGGTGACCACTTATGTGGAGCATCTATCTCCCATGTTGGTATTGACCAGGTCTAGCATATTGGAGCCCCTGGTGGGACAATGGATTAGTTGATCCAGGGCGTGACCATTGGGAAAAGGAGTTGGTACCCGAGTAGTTTTCCAAGTTAATGGCAGTGTAGTTGAAATCACCCAGTATTAGGGTGTTTGGTTGTATCTTAATATTTTCCAGTCTATCAGGTCCTGCTTCTGCAGTTTTCTGCATGCCACTTTTTGTGAAACATCAAACTATTTTCGTTGTATGTTTATCTCATAATGTATTGTGTACTGTAATACATTATTTCATAATATATTGTACTATGTAGGCATGTAGGCACAATTAATAAATGAGTAGGATGAGACATTACAAGCATTTCATCTATGACATAATAGAGAAATGAGATGAGTTACCTATTCATGGTACTGGTTAAACAAAATGTGTTAAACCTAAGTAAAGCCTGAAAAGTGAGGTGGAAAAGCAGCGTATATAGCTACAGGTTTAAGTCTGATTAAAAACAAATATGTTTCAAATTTAAGGGTTAAATGTTACCCTTCAAACTTATATTAACCACAATTCTACTCAATTTATCTATCACAAATTACTTTGGTTCAGCTGTGAAACACCAACTTCCTGGAAGTAAATGCTTCAACAGAACAAAAAAAAATGCCTAAAATCCAAAAGGGCAAAAAACTCCTTTTATCACTCTTTTACCACTGACCTCCACCCACTTCTGATGTGGTGGGGTGACAAGCCCCCCAGCATCCCATGAGCTTGTATATACCAACTCCAAAATTGCTCTAACTCAAAGAAAGGAGAATTGTCATTAAAAAGTGGATCATTGCCATTGCACACCTAGAAATAACATTTGTTTTTTATAGAGAAAACCATCCGGCCTTATGCCGTTTGACATTTTTTTATGGAAGCAACTGACACTCAAGGAATTTCTCATTGAGATTGTGCAGGAAAGCCATTACCTTTTCACATCATAGTCACAATCTTAGCTATAGACTGCTGGGAAGGAAAGGTTAGTTTGTTTTTGCTTTCTTGTAATTTTAATTGCTTCATTGCATTTTTCTGTTTTCTGTATTATGTGGCACTTTCTTTACATTGTGTTTTAATTTTATGCTGTTTTCAACTACATTCTTAAATTAGGAAAATGTCCAGAGCTGTGTCTCTAGTGAGTCACACAGAAACTGATTTTTTTTTCACATTCCATTCCTTGTGCTGTTGTGTTTTTAAACTAAACCATCTCTGTAGCTGCCTGCCCCTTATGTTAATTTGAACACATATGTCTTTCTCTTTTCTCTCTTATTGGCTATTGTCAGTAAGCATAACATTATCATTTTATAAAATCACTTCTCTTCAGCTATTTAAATTTATTGGACATCTCACTATATTACACAGAAGCAGAATACGAAGAGCCCACCCCCTTCCAATGTATCTTGCCCTGTTAAAAATTAGTGGCTCTCCATTTAGATTGCTAAAACTTGAGTTACTCTCTCTTTCACATCTAATTACTTAGAGTACGCTGAAACTCTTAGGATATTAGCCAATTTTTCAGTCTTACTTTTAAAATCTGCAACATGTAGTCCAAACCCCCCATTACCAGACAGCCCACGTTCTGTCTCTCAGTAGTCATTTATAGGGTTAGTGATTCAGTTTTGTTCCTGGTGTGAGAAAGAGCATAGAAACATAGATTCCTGGAGATTGCTGATCACTAGAAAGCCTGATAACTGTTTCAAAGGTTCCAGCTTGGAATTTGTACTTACATTTTGCTCCAAATCAGGGAAGAAGTGGAGGGCATTGATTCCTGACTGTCTCTGCTTGGGAAGTTAGTGTCTGTGTGGGACCTTCATGATTGGTCTGGTTACTATTCAAGGCATCTACCAGGAAAAGGCTACATAAATCCTACAAACCCCTGCATCATCTAGACGGTTTCTTTTCATGGGATTGGTGGCACCATTTTGCTTCTGTTAAGGGAAGAACGAAATGGGCATTCTGTTCCAGTAGTGCGAAGCGGGTCCCTATTAGATGAACAAAAGATCAACATCTCGAATGGCTGAAAATTCGAAAATGCCATTCTTGGAGATCGCATTTGTGAGACAGTGGTACAGTGAAGATCGGAAAATTTGCCCTTTCCTCACTGTAGTGTGAACTCGGAGTTGGTATATATAATTAGCACGGGGAGGGGTGCAGCCCCCTACAATAACAATTTCGAAGAACGGCATTTTAGACCTTTCCGCCATTTGAGATGTTGATTTTTCATTCATATAGTATGGACCAGTGTGAAGCTGTGGTGAGACCAGTAGTAGTAGTAGGTGAGTACTAGCCATTCAGGTGAATCCCCTCTTTTCCTCATTCTTGACAAAGATAATTCTTTCATTTCAGTTAGTGCTGCTTGATTACCTGCTGTCTAATCTAACTTCAGAATGTATCCATAAATACTTCATCCATAAATCATCAGGGTCTGCTTTAGTAGTCTCCCCTCAAGTGTGGTAGTGCCCTATGTAGACTCAGGCACCTTGAGCTGACATTTGTCCTGTAAAATCACCATTAGAATTTTACCAGTACCTAGGTTCACACACAGCAGTTAGTTTGCAGTGATAAGCACTGCCCCAAGAGCACCAAACCAGAGGGTTGGGAGGGTGGCCTAATGGCTAAAGTGTTTGTCTTGCAAACACAAAGTGCAGGGTATGATCTTCCCAAGGGATAATTGGTTAGGCTTAAAATGGCTCACAAGGGCAGTTAGCTTAATACCAATCTATGAACTTATGAACCAGATACTCCTGACATTATTTTATACTCCCACCAGAACCAACTAATCAATGAAAAATGGCCTGCTGTAAGGATATGAACTTTCTCACCATCTCCATTACTTTGTTACTATTTGTGGATACAGGCATCCTGAGGAAATGTAGAAATCTTCTCATATTTACAGACAACCAGCTAATTCTCAAATAAACTGATAAGGTATGTGGGAGATGTATTCAGAAAATGTCACTGGAGGCAAAGCTCTCACTTAGAAGCACTCCTAATGTCAGTCAGGTTGCCAGTAGTACACACGCTGCACCCATCATTAACAGTATAAAGTAGACACATAGACCCACATATGATGACATATGGTGTCATTATAAGATGGTGCGATATTGGTCAGCATGGATGGACATGGTCAACAGATCACACTACTTAGCCAGGGATGGTCTGCTCCTCTCTCCTCTAGGCTTTTGAATATTAGCTCAGACATTGTCCCCTTCCATAGTGCCTTTTTATGCAATGCCAAACTAAAAGTACTTCTGACATAGCATATCTAAACCAAGGAAATTTAAAGGTGTTTCTGCTCAATTATAGGAGTCTTAAAAAAAACTCCACTCCCTACACACTCTCCTCATCCTAGAGAGTGTTGACATCTGTGTTGTCAGTTAGACATGGTTTAAAGCCACATAGAGCACACTGATAATATCTTCCACTTGGCTTAGAGTATTAAAGAGCTGGTAATGAACTGTTTCCTGTTACCCCATGGTACAAGATTTGATTACCTCAGCCTTCATCTCCTAACTGTTTGACTGTGAGCAAGTCACTTAATGAGACAGTGTTCCAGGGCTGAGCCTGAAAAAGGAACATGGAGATCAGTGCTCTATCCCAGAAAACAAATACAAATTAAGGTGGAGGTGACAAACAGAAAAATGCACTTGAACATTTCCAAGTTCGCATCACCAAATGTGAAATCCCATATACTTCCTTGCAAGCTACAGGTCTCCATCTATGACCCAGGAAACCCATAATATGTATTTATGCTTAATGGAAACACTCACTATCCAACCCAATACCATATTCATGGGAAACTTTAATTAGCTCACTATTAACTGGGAATCATGTATGACACCAAATGTGAAGGCACAGAGATTCCTGGATTTTGTAATCGCAAACTCCCTGGACCAGACTGTTAATACACTGACTACGGGAGCAAATATACTGGATCTGGTGCTCAGTAATATGAGGGAGTGCTTCACACCTTCTAGTTTAATATACTTTCTGGTAATTGCAGATCACAAAACGGTTTCCTTTGAAATAAAATTAAAATTCGGAACCACAGCTAAGCTTGGAATGTTCAAAAACTACTCTAAATAGCTTCATACTAGGCTAGCTAAACTTACAAGTCATTTTAAGCCTAGCCAGTTATCCCTTGTGAGACTCAAACCCTGCACCTTGTATTTGTAAGGCAAACACCTTAACCATTAGGCCATCCTCCCAATCCTAAAATTAGCTTCCTATTATTAATTGATAACCTGGTGAAATTTCAAGTCCCCCATATCCCCTGGAAACACCACTACCTATGAGAAACGGTTCACAGAAACCCTATACAAGCATTTTAATAGCTGCATAGGGACAATTGTACCCACCAAGAATAAGTACAGAACTAAGTGAAAAAAAAAATCCTGGTGGAATCACAACATCAATAGGCTGTATAACAAAATGAAAAAAGGCATGGCAAGAATTAGCAATACAAAAGCACTCTCTTCAAAATAAACAAAGAAATCAAAGGGACAATAAAGATTATGAAAGCTCAGTTTGTGGTAAATTGGTCTCCCAAGCCAAAGACAACCAACAAGGCATTCTTTAGTTACACCTGCAATCTCAAAGGCAATACACAATTGTGTGCAGACCTTATTGTTAATGCAGTCACCTATCCAGAGCCAAAAAATTAGGAAAGTGATGGGCAGACAAATTCAACTCTAACTTTTGCCTCAATCCCCATCCACATCTCCTCAGGAAATGCCATCAAATACAACTCCCCCTAATATTGCTTGGGAACAGGTCCTCAATGCACTTTCTAAGGCATAGAACACTGCATCCATGGGCCCAGGCAATATCCCAGGGTGCCTTCTAAATAGAATGAAACATGACCTATAATGACCTCTGGAATTGCTAGTTAATCACAGCCTTTAAATTGGCTTTGTGCCTAACAAGTGGAGAACAGAAACAGCCATCCCTCTGCATAGAGGTGGTCCATCTAAAGACCCTGGAAACTATGGACCCATACATTTCACTAGTCTAATATGCAAAGCCATGGAGACAATTATCATGGAAATGGTCAGTAATGACATAGAAAACCTCCAGACACTGGAACCAGCCCATCTTGTTTTCTTCAAGTGCAGGTCATGCCTTCTCAACCTGGTGAACTTCTTTGAGAAGGTCACCAAAGCAATGGATGAGTTCAAAATAGTTTACACTGTCTACCTTGACCTGGACTAGGCATTTGACATAATACCCCTGGCATTGTTGACAGCTTCAAGAGATTAGGTATAAACCCTTACATCACACAATGGATAGACAGTGGGCTCACAGACAGGACCCAGGAAGTTAGAGTTTGACACTCCACCTCTTAAAAGTGGCCAGTCAAAAGCTGAGGCCATCAGACACCGGTCTTGTGACCATTTCTTTTTGTCATTTACTTCTATAAAGTCAAGGCTAGTGGCAAGGGTCTCTGGCTGACCAAGTTTGCCGATGATTGAAAATTAGGAGAAATCATAGAAATCTCCACCAGCACTAATGTTCTCCTGGATAGGTTGACACAGAAAAAATAACTTGTGTCTGAGCCAAGTGCTAAAACTAAATGCCTAAAAATGCATAATAGTATCCTTCAGGAACTCATCCATTATTGGTAACTATCATGTTGACTAGACACCCCTAAGAGTCAATAAAGTAGTCAGGGAACTGGGGACACACATAGACAACAATCTAGTGTTTGACCATCACATACCTAGCCATGCATCCCAAATATGTAGTAAGTTCTGGTTCCCTTGATATGTGTAAGCAGGAGCTTGGGAGGTGAAACATTTACAAGCAGGGGCCTGGGAGATAAACCATTTGCAGACTGCCTGTGTCCATTAGAGACATGGGTGCCAAACCAGGGATGAATTTCCTGTTCCTCATTCAGTTGTCTAAGTTACTCTTGAATCAAGATATGGAGGACCCCTGCTTCACATGGATGGGGAACCTTTTCCAGAGAATGGGTAGTCTCTGGTATATATACATGCCTGTCCCTCCAGTAGGTCCTATTTGTATCTCAGGCAAGGTCTAAGTCTTTAGAATGGGAAATTCTGGTGCTGTTTGTTTTGCAAATATGCAGGAGATCCATGAGAGGGGGGTCTGAAAATGCCTTGTATGGCAGGCATAGATCTCCACTCAACCTCTTGTAGGAGACAGACTACAAGGATATGATCTTCAGGAGTTCTGCATAAAAAATGTTTCTTATGCTCTGCTTTATTTTAGTGAGGAACCTCTGTGGATAATTTCATTGTTAGATACATCTGGTTAGGTACATACCAAAGGGGGCATTATACTCAATGATAGGTCTGATGAATGCAGAATACAGTGGAACAATGACTTCTTTGGTAGGAGATGCCATACCTTTATTTATAAGTTGCACGATATAGAATGATTTCCTTACTGCTGTAAACACATGATAGTCAAAGGCTTTATTACAATGTATGTGTGTCCCCATGTCCCTGACTACTGGGTCAACTCTTAGGGGTGTGTTGTTAATATGATACTCAATATGATGGTTACCAGGCGTGGATGAATTCCAAAGGATACTATTATGCATTTCTTGGCATGTAGTTTTAGTCCATGGCTCTGGCACCTGTTGTTTGTCTGTGTCATCCCTTCCTGGAGAACATTTGTGTCTGTAGGTGATTCAATGACAGTTCCTAATTTGCAATCATCTGCAAATTTAGTCAGTTAGAGGCTATTGACATTGGCCTTGACTTGAGAGGACTAATTTCCAAAAATGAGAAGTCCCAGGACTGATCGATGAGGGACTCTGTTTGTGACTGGGCTCTATGTAGGGTGGATTCCCCAGTTCTAACTTCCTGGTCCTGTCTTTGAGCTTGCTGGATAGCCAATGGGTAACATAAGGTTTTCTACCTAATCTCTTACGTTTGTCAACAATGCTCGAGTGGGGTATTGTGTCAAATGCGTTGGCCAAGTCAAGGTAGGAGGTGTCATTCATTTTGCCCTTATCCTTTGCTTTGATGACCTTCTCAAGAAGTTCACCAGGTTGATAAGTCATGATATAGGTTGCTCCATTTACAATGAGCTCTGCATACAGTTGTGTATTGCCTTTGACACTGTATACCTTACCTCTCAACTGTACAGATTTTTGCATCATATTTTTGGTCTGTTTGGCATAAAACTTGTGGTTTTCTGGCAAATCATTAAAGATTAAAGTAACTAAAAAAATACAAAATAATGACAGATATTTGAGTTTCAGACTTTATATCCTTCAGAAAATCCATAATAATGCAAAATCTGTTATTCTGGCAACTTTCTAAATTTATAGGAGTAATATTTAAATTCTGTACCTATTTCTGGGCCTTTGTACCCCATGCTTTGTGGCCCTGTCCAGATTGCTTACACTAAGAGGTTGAGATGTATGTTGTGGACATAGCTAAAGAATGCCTTGTGGTTGTCCTTGACCTAGGAGGAAAAACACACACGTGGATAAAGATAGTCCCCAACAACACCAAATATCAAAAGGAGAAAAAGAAAAGGGCTATACAGCATAGGTAAAAACAAACAAAAACTTTAATTGGTAAGCGCTTTCATGCCCTTGAGGTGCTTCATCAGACCACGTGCTCATAGGTAAAGTTCAGCCCTTTATATACAAAAATACAAATCAAGTAAACATCATTATGAGGGCCATAGTTTTAAAGGTATAGTTTCATTCAGATTTATCAACCTGTAGTAAAATCATCCATCTTATTTCATACTTTTCAGTTTTATTCTCCGCGTCCCCTTGTCTCACATCTTTAACCATAAGTCATAAAACCATAAACCTAAAAGAATGCGAAGTGCCAAAAAAACTAACATGCTTCACCAGTGTTCTTATCTTTCCATATATCGTAAAAATGCTCATGGATCTGCTCACGTAATGAGGGGTTTGGTTTCCCTTCATAAAAGCATGGACATTCCGTGCAGGTAGCTACATAGATCAAATCCTCACTATGACAATTGGCATATGATGATGGAGCATGCCACTTCTCAGTGGTCTGATGTGTAAAACAACACTCTGAAGTAATGTACCTTGGGCAGTACATGATCTACAGGGATAGGTACCAGTGTGTTCTGATAATCTCCTGGAAGTCGCCTCACCATTAAAGCACAGCATATATTTAAGGGATGGTTAAAGATATGAGACTAGTGGATGTGGAGAATAAAACTGAAAACTGAAATAAGATGGATAATTTTGCTTCAGGCTGATAAAGGATATGGAATGGATGAGACTGTAAAACTGGTATTGAAGTCACATGCTCTCCATAAGTGATGTTTAATTGATTTTTACTTTTGTATAAAAAGGATTGAATTTTATCTGTGAGTATGTGGTCTGATGAAGCATCTTAAGAGTGTGAAAGTGCACATCAATTAAAGTTTTTATCTGTTTTTAGTCATGCTGTTTAGTCCTTTTCTTTTTCTGCTTTTGATACTTGGCCTAGGAGGTCACATTTACCTCAAATTTGGCTTTAGTAGTCTTTATTTGTCCTCTAAGTTTTTTTGTTTAGTTTGATGAGAGTGCTTTTACCCTGCTGGGTTCTACACCTCCTAATTTTTGCCATGATTGTTTTCCTTCTGTTATACAGCCTATTGATGTTGTGATTTCACCAGGGTGGCTTGTTTTTTTGAGTTAATTCTGTACTTCTTATTTGTGGGTACAGCTGCCTCTATGCAGCTATTAACATGCTTGTAGAGGATTTCTGTGAATAGTTCTGTATAGGCAGCAGTGTTCTCAGGGCTTATGGGGGCTTGACATTTTGCCCAGTAATCAATTTGTGGTCTAGCCTTACTGGAGAATACGTTACACTAGAGGTTGTGCAGCACTCTGCCATATTAGTGAGGACCAGATCCTGTATGGTTACACTCCTTGTTGGTGTATTGACAATCTGGTCCAGGGAGTTTGTATTTACAAAATCCAGGAATCTATGTGCCTGCACATTTGGTGTCATATCTTATTCCCAGTTAATAGTAGGGTAATTAAAGTCAACCATGAATATGGTATTGGGTTGAATGGTGATTGTTTCCAGTAAGTTTAAATACATTTTATGGGTTTCCTGGGTCATAGAGTGGGACCTATAGCTTGCAAGGAAGTGGTACTGGATTTTGCCTAATATGACCTGTACATGGAGCAGCTCAAGTCCATTGCCCTGTTTGACCAGCCTTGAGGTATATTTATTTTTGATGTAAATCAAGGCACCTCCACCTTTAGTTCCTGTCTTTGTAGGAGCTGGTCTAAATGTGTGGAAAGCATTATAACCTTGCACTGTTGGTGTGATCTCCACATCTTTAAACCATGGCTCAGTGACTGCACAGACATCAGCATTCTCTTGGGTGAAGACAGCTTCTAGGGAGTGTAGTTTTTTTGTTTAGACTCCTAGCATTGAGCAGTAACACCTTTCAATTTTCTTGGTTTTGATATGCTATGACAGAAGTACTTTCAGATTGACAGGTCTAAAAAAGGCACTATGGGGGAAGATAATGTTCTAATTAATATTCAAAAGCCTAGAGAGGAGAGGATCAGACCATCCCTGACAAAGTGGCATGGTCTTGACCATCTGTTTCCATGCTGACATATATTGCCCCCTCTCAGAATGACACCAGAAGCTAATACAATTATTAAAGTCAGTCATCTTTTGTTCATATTGTAGCATCATCCTTGGAGAAGATAAGATGCTGCTCAATGCTAGGCTCACACCAGCCTGAGACACACATTCTGAGAGTTCCATGATGTCTCTCTTCATATATTCTATGGATACATGTCTCAGATCATTTACACCTACATGGACTATGACTGAGTCATACTGTTTCTTGTGGTCCAATGACCTGAGAACGTGTATAATGTGGCAGACTCTGGGCAATGATAAGGAACTGGCCATGACTATCTCCTTACTGGTGAGATGGACATCAGTTTGACTTGCAAGGGAGTCTCCAAAGACTAGAATGTTAAATTCTGTGGTGGCTTGCCTTATAAGTTTAGAATTAGAGGCTACATGAGATGTGGCTGAATGTGTTGATGCGCATGTTGTTTTGAAAGAGTGCATTCAAGGTTTCTGAGGGATTTTGCTATGTGTACTTCATCTAGGAGGTCTTCATGAGTTAGGAAGGTTACATTTAAGTGCCTCAGCATATATGAGTCTATGTGTCTGCTTTGAACTGTGTGTGATGGGTGCACTGTGTTTACTACTATCAACCTTATTGACATTAGGTGTGCTTTTATGTGAGAGCTTTGCCTCCAGTGACAATGTGTAAATACATCTCTCATATACCATATCAGTTTGCTTGAGAATTAAATGCTTGTCAGTAAACATAAGGCAATTTCTGCATTGCCACAGGATGACCATATTCACGAAGCTGGTAACAGAGATAGTGGGAAGGTTCTTATCCATGGCAACAGACCCTTTTTATTGATTAGACAGTTGGAGTGAGAATATAAAGTAATGTCAGGAGCATCCAATTTGCAACTCTGGGGCAGTGTTTGTCACTGCAAACTAATTGTCCTATGTACAACTAAGTACTGGTGAAATTCCATAGTGCTTTTAGAGGACAAATGTCAACTCAAGGTGTGTGTGGTTACACAGGGCACTGCCAAACACTTGATGGAAATGAATAAGTAGAGCCTGATTACTTATGGTTACAGTATTTAGGCATATATTCTGAAGTTAGAAGGAAATCAAACAGTACTTACTGAAAAGAAAGAATTAGCTGTCAAGGATGATGAAAAGAGGGGAGTCACCTGAATGGAAACTGCCTGATTACTGCTAGTTTTGGTCTCACCACAGCTTCACTCTGCTGGGATACAATGCTCATTTCCTTCTTCTCTCACCAGAAGCAAAGTAGAAGAACCAGTCCCAAGATGAGAACAGGCTACAGCCTGTTTGGTGACCCACAATCTTGTCCTAAATGATTTAAGGGTCTGTAGTCTTGTTGTAGCCTTTCCCTGGTATATGTCTTGAGTAGCAACCAGAACAATCAGGACGTTCAAGCACAAACACTCACTTCCTAACCAGAAAACATTAGGAATCTGTGTACTCTACTCCTTCTCTCACCAAGAGCAGAATTTAAGCACAAATTCCAAAGTGGAAGCTATGAAGCAGTTATTTGGCTATCCAGTGATCAGCAGTCCCCAGGATATAATGTTCCTATGCTCCATCTCTCACCAGGGGCAAAACAGAAGCACTAATCCCAAGTGACTACTGAGAGAAAGAATGTGGGCTCACCAATAATTGGTGGTCTTGGAGTAGATATTGTAGATTTTAAAGGTAAGATAGACAAATGGGTTAATACTGTAAGAGTTGCAGTGTGCCATAACCAGTTAGATATGAAAGAGGGGGAGATTAACTAATTTTAAAAGAGCAAGAATGATTGGAAGGGGTGGGCACTTTGTATTCTGGTTCTATGCAATACAGTGGTATGGCCAATAAATGCAAATAGGTGAAGGGGAATAATTTCACAAAATTATAATTTTTTGCTTACTCACATTAGCGAATGAGGAGAGGGCAGGAGATGTGTGGTTAAATTAACTTGTAAGGCAGGTAACTAGAAAGACAGTTGAGTTTGAAAACTCAACAGCAACAGGATGAGAGGGTGGGAGAAAACTTAGTTTCTATGTGATTCACAAGAGACAGAGCGGTGGTCTCTTTTCTAGTTTAAATATGCAATTGGAATCAGAATACAAGTAAAACAGAGTGTAAAGAACAAATCCCTATCAGTTCAGCAAAAAACAGTTCAGCAAATGGCATATTCAGTGCACTTAACTCAAACTGTTCATCAAACTGTTCATACTGAGATCATGGTACCATGAAGATCAGGAAATTTGCCCTTTCCCCACTGCAGTGAGATCTCGGAATCAGTATATACACTTAGCTGAGGGTGTGGGAGGCTGCAAGAAATTTGATGAATGGCATTTCTGATGAAATGTTGTTCACTGAACTGACAGTTCAATGCAGTGATATAGACTCATAAAGAAAATGAATCACAATATATGAAAAAGAAGATGACAGTAAGGCAACACAAAATACAAGAAAGCTACACAAACTAAACTTTCTCTCACAGCAAGTTGTGGTAGAGTCTGGGTGAGCTTTTCTGGCAAAGCTCTAGAGTTACTTCATAACTCAGCCTGCCTTGGAATTCCTGGAAATCATTACTGTGGATAGAGAAGTCTGTTCTAACCTGCATAGCTGGCTACTACCATAACTTTCATATGGGCAAATGCCTTATCAAATTATGATGGTGATAACAATGATGCAGTTTACTTAAACCATGCTGGGGCAATCCAAGTGACATTTGTAATCAAAAGAGATGAAAAAGCAAAACATGTTCAGAAAAAACAAAAAAACAAAACTAAAACAAAGGACACCATTGAGAAACAGATAGCCAACACAGTCAACGTGTAAGATTAAGTAACTTATTATTAAAAAATGCAAGTTGCAGTCAGTAAATTATAATGAAGAAGCAATTCTATTGAATGAAGCCTCCTGCTCAAGAATCACCAAATAAGAGATGAAAATCACAGTTCTGGTGGCATACAGTGATAAAGCCACAACTAGGACATAGATGACCCTGAGTTTGATTAGGGTTTAGGCTCTTGACAGTGATGGCAGGAAGGATGGACATGCCCATCCTGGGGGGAAAAGGGGAGGTCAAACCTATCCACATACAATCTCTATCTTTTGAAGAAAGGGTCAGACTATGTAGGCTGGGGAAGGTATGTTGTCCACTAAGTCACAGCCTTCATTGAAAAAGTGTAAAGGAGTTATGTACTTGCATAGGAAATGGAAAAGTACACCCATGGTGGTATGGGTCACGTTACCCCACCAAGGTTAGCTGTTATGACAAAGTAAAAACATAGCCAGCTTACCAGCAAGAGCACAAACAACCCTCATGACTGCCTAAATAATAGTTTTCACACTTGTGCTACTAGAGATGAACCCTATCACAAAGGAAGATATTAGCTTGAATCCTCAGTTCCAGTTGGAAGAGGTTTGTTGGTTAGCATGTATGGAAGCAAAACAGGACATTAAAAAAAGGTAATGAGAAATTTTACAAATATTGTCAATAGAAGAACTACTTATGAAATAATGCTAACCTTTAAACAGAAAAAAAGGAAAATAAAGAATTGTATATTTAATAACGTTTCAAGTACAAGATGGCCTTACATCCTAGTTTTTGTTTTAAGTAAAGTGCTGTTCATTTTTATTAAATTAATTGTTTTTTTCATAACATGTTTATCCCTCCATGAACTGTTTTATGCTTTCATTCTTTAGTAAATTCCGTTGTGTATATTAACCGTCCAAGAACACAATTAAAATATAAACCTAGATAGATAGAATAGATAGATAGACAGATAGATAGATAGAAAGCTAGACAGATGGATAAATAGATTAGACAAACAGTAGATATCTATGAAATGCTTGCATACGTGGACATTTTCCATATATAGTTTTATACAGAATCTATAACCATATTCTACCATATCTTTAAATGGCTTTGTTATTTTTTTCTGCAAAAAAATGTATTACTGCCCTTCCTCTTTTCCGAGGAGAAAATTGAAAACAAATATCATTAATATATTTATTTCCTTTGACAGATGAGCAAACATAGTCGTTGAAATACAGGGTTTTATTTGCATCCAACTGGGACCTTCTCAGCATAGGTACTTAATGCTAAGGAAACCTTATAGTGGAAATTTTCACTTTCTTTTAAAGTGTCCAAATCATAACTACTTTTTTTTCACTACTGCCACTACCTTGATTGTGTTTTAATGATTGCTGTCTGTTGGTAATACTTCTTCCCTTTGCTTTAATGATGGTTTGTGTTTTCGTTTCTTTGCATGGCGCAGTTCTATGGTGAATGAAGTATCATGATTGCACTGAATCTCTTTTCTTCTCAGAAATCTGTCTGTAAACTTCTCAGAAATCTGTCTGTAAACTTCTCAGAAATCTGTCTGTAAAACAAATACTCCGTTGCTGCTCTTCTGGCAGCAGCTTATCCCTTCATTTAGTCCTTATTGCTTTAGTCATTTATTTTGCTTCTTTCTATTTTCCTTGATCCAGTTATTGAATGCATGTTTTTCATGAAAATGTGTTTGAATACTGATCTAGCTGGCATAGGTGCATGTATAAAGATGTGTTAAATATCTCTAGGGTCTCAGTCTACTGTACTTCTCTTTCCAGTATAACTTCTTAGGATGAGCATTATTTTTTGTCTTCATAGTGTTCTACAGAAATGTTGCATAAAGCTTTCAACAACTCTGTTGGCTCATGACCAAGCTGGAATCTTTTTG
Source organism: Protopterus annectens (assembly GCF_019279795.1). Taxonomy (NCBI): domain Eukaryota; kingdom Metazoa; phylum Chordata; order Ceratodontiformes; family Protopteridae; genus Protopterus; species Protopterus annectens. The sequence continues at coordinate 1,471,387,009 of NC_056737.1, forward strand.
TGGGCCATACCTTGACACTCAAGGAATGGTTTAAAATGATAGCTGTTAAGGGGGGCCATTGACTGTCATACCTGTCTCTTGTATAACAGAAATCACAATTATTTTATCAGGAAATGGTATCACCGGCTATATGAGCTGATCTAAATTATATTATTTCTTCAACAGAGAGCTTTATCTAGTCATTAAGGACAACTAATATATTCACTTTTTTGTATCCTGTCCAGTGAGAATCAATACTAAAATCAGTTCATGTTTATGTTGTGTGGAACTGATTTCTTATGCTGTATACTGGCATGGGCCATCAAAGTCTTTCAGGGTTTTCTCTGCGAATTCATCTTTAGCAGAAAAGCAAATTTTCTTTTTGAATGTTTTCTTTTTTTATTTCCCAATGAGCCTCTTGTGTTATCTCAGTGCACATCTTCTAGAGTTCCTCTGCAACTGTTATAGTAGAACCTCTAGGCAAATATTTCTAACTTTCAAAATCTGATATTGTTCCTTCACAATCATTATATATTTTGCTGTCTCTTCATCTGTTTCCACACTTTTTGTTTTAATCAGTGTTACTCCTAAAATACTACTGCATTCTTTGCAAACATTATCTTTTGCTATCTCATTCTCTTTGACTCTGAATATTAATGATATAGGAGATCTAGGAACTTCATATTCAGCAATCATTTACACATACAGTCATCAGACATTAAAATTTTTTTTACAAGCAGTCTTTAATGATAAATTTCAACTGTCCAAATTATTAATTTTATCCAATGCTACAATGTGTTCCTAAAACTAAAGTTTCACTCTTGTAGATTTTATTAGCCATAGCAAACAAGACCATTACAGGAAATTGGAAAACTGAAACTTCTCCTACATTTAAAGAATACAGAGACATTGTATTAAATGTATCACAAATTGAATTAACTACAATCAGAGGAAGAAAAGAAAGGATAACATCTTATTGCAACTCATGGCAGAAAGTGATTGACATACTACAGAAAATGATTGTAATATCATATGAAATGAATCTTCATTGTAAATATAACTCACACTTGATAATCTAGACACCCATTTAAATAGTTGGTTTTGTTGTTACAGAATATCTGTTGATACTAATTTGTTGTTAACCTCTATATATTGAATCTATATATGATGAAGACGTGGAAATATATCTAACTGAAAAACTCAATAAAAACATTTGAGAAAAAACTATAATTTTTTAGCTCTGTGAAGTTTGCTATTAACATAGAGACTTGGAGCTTACAGATAAATAGTTATATGGATAATATTCCTGCCTCTTAAGTCGAGTAAGATGTAGTAATGTTATAGTGATTTTATTTATAAATAGTATCAGATTTGAGATGAAGTCTAGGATAAAAAGCAAGGAGAAGAATATTGAGTAATTTCAATCTCTTCAGGTTAAGCTGCCAGCATATGAAATATTATACAATATATGAGAACTGAATTGGCTGGAAATATGAGTTTTGGAAATGAACAATTAAAAAGAAAAAAAAAGAAAAGCATTTTCATTTCTTTTACTACCTTTCGTCAAAATCAATGGACATCTTGGCACGTAATAAGCAATATTGCCTTTTCCTTTCCTATTACGGCTTATGTCTTAAGTAACATCTTTCAGTGCTAATGGGAATTTTCCCTTTCATGTTATTAAACACAATTTTTAATAATTTCTTAATATGTGGGTAATGTAAAGCATTCTTTAAATGTGAAATTCTCCCCATGCTTATGTAATGACTAGAGCTTCATTTTCTATTTGGCTGCATTAGCTTTTAACACGATACTTAGAATTATTAACTTTTGTCAGTCATGTGTTGATGTGTTGGGTAGTAAGCTTAACATTTCTACAAGTACTATGCAATTGTATTTAAATTCAACAGACTAAAATTGCTTGTGTCAAAATAAGACATTGCTATTGAATATAACCCCATCCTCAGTTGTTCATTTTATTTTTGCCTCAAAAATAGAACCTAGTTCTTTGTTAACTCCTTCAGTGACTGTGTAATTGTAATAAACCCTTTTGTGGGCATCAGACTCTCCAGAATACTGTTGTTGTCTCTTTTATATTAGTTGGAGTTGATATATATCATATATTACTTTTACCTGCAGAGCTCATAGTAATTATTAACAGCCTCACACTTTAATATTGTAAGATTATTCAGATTTAGGATATCATTGTTTTTTTCAGAGGTTTAGATTTTTCTTTTTTATTTTTAAGATAAATTCATTTTTTTTCTAAAGTGCTTCACATTCTTGATTGTCATTATTACTTGTTGAAGACGCTGAATGATTTCAGCAGCAGAGATTATCAGAACGATTAGTCTTTTTATGCTTTGTTGGGCCAACTTACGTAGAAAAGGTTGTGATGCTTCTGATACTCAAATGATTTCAAGCTAGTAGCATCCTGTTCTGCTGTTAGAGCTGAAAAAACCCTCAACTCCACTGATCTAACTTATAAAGCTTTTAATGTGGGGTTTAGATGCTTTTACACATCCACTCATATTTGACTTTACCTTCAGGCTTAGGTGGTATTAATAAAGGTAAGAAATGATGCTGCTAAGACCTCATCTGTTATGTCTGTTTTTTAGATCTTCTCTTAATTTTCTTTGAACTTTTTCCTGAAGCATCAACTAGTAATCCTTCACCCTGTGTCACTAAATCCATTTTACTTCACTTACTTAATTATTTTTTGACCAGGTTAGTTGCAATAGGCTAGTAGTTTTTTTTAAGGGAAGACCTAAAGTGATATTTATACTATTACAGAAAATCTGGCCAGGGCATCAGAGGATTTTCCCTACTCTTTGGATTTGCTAGATAGTGCAGGAGAGCTCATTACAGCAACGAGGAAGAGACCTAAGGGAAACAGCAGCATGGAGGAAGAGAGAAAAGCTTTAGAGACTTTAGAGGTAGAAGGTGTGAATTTGGAGAAAAACTTGTTCAATATGGAGCTTCAGAATGTAAATAAAGATTCCTGTGTGGAGGATGTTACAAATGAGCAGTGTTTAGCTGTTTCCATGGAGAAAGAATTAAGTGAGTCTGTTAAAATAGTGCAGATTGTAGAAATGGTGTCAGGAGGGCTTCCAGATGATGTTCTGTTAAAAATAAACAAGCATAATGATCCAGGTGACAGTGTGCTGTTTTATGGGGTAGGATGGCAGGTAACCTTTTCAGAAGAGCTGATGATGATAATGCGGAAAAGGAACAAGATGATGTGATTGCAGAGAGTGCAACATTTAAAATCTATGCACCAGGGACAGAAAGTAAAAGAAGAAAGTAGCAACAGACTGAGAAGGTGTCCGGTTTTGTTACAGCAGATAATATAGTATCTAGAATTTATGCAGCAATAACAACAGGCAAAAAGGACAGCAACAAAAAACTACATACAATTGTTTTTTAAAGAGGAGAAGATTAACTGTGAGAATAAGAACAAAAAATAAACAGATATTATGTGTGGGAGAATTTGGTAACTGTTCTGGGTTTTAAAGTCCAAGACATTTAGTCTCTTATATATATTGGGACAGTGACTTTTTGTGACAACATTTGAAAATGATGAAATGATGATGAAATGTCTGGAATTGTGTAAAAAAAGAAGGACATTTATCCATGGAACATATTTGTTTTTTAGTATAGTTGATATGTTATAAAAAAGTCCTATATCACCCTTATGCACAAAGGGGTAAATTGTCCTGACATATCAAACTTTCGTTCCATTGCTATTATGTCCCCTCTCTCCAAAATCCTTGAAAAATGCCCATATGAACAGCTCCTTATTCATCTCTTACAACATCATCTGTTAGCCACTACAAGACATGGCTTTTATCCAGCCGTAGAAAGACAACAGCTGAGTATTCTTTATGGGTACTGTAAATAAGGCAAGGAATTCCTGCAGTACTCCATTCTTCTATCTGTCAAAGACTTTTGATACTGTCTCTCATTCAAAACTACTGTTTCAACTATCTATCATGGGCCCTCTGCAGTGGTTCAACAGTTACCTGTCTAACAGGAAGCAAGCTCTAAAATGGCAAAATTATTTTTCCCTTTCAGTGATCCAATATCACTGGCATTCCCTAAGGATCTATAATTGGTCCTTTCTCTTTAGCATTTTATCAACGATCTTTATACTTCCTCATGTCAAAGCTCATTCATTCAATATGCATATAATTCCACCATCATTTGCTCGTCAATAATCTCTCTCAAATTCAAATTGTCTCACAAGAAGCTTTTACCTTCATTGAGACTTGGCCTTTTAATTCTTAACTCCTACTAAATGCTAGAAGAAAGCTCCTTCTGTTTACTCACAAAACCCATGGAATGGATAAAACCAATTTTGAAATTTCCTCCTTGAATAACTTAGAAACTGAATTAGTTCAATACAGAAATTTTTAGCCATTAAAATAGATAACCTTAAATTTGATCTTCATATCCAAAACAATATTAAAACACACATTAGAAATGTGAAATGCTTTACAGGAATAAATACTTTCTTAATCAATCCATCAAAATTACCTTTAACACTAACTTCCTTTTAATATGACTGTTATTTGGAGTCGCTATCTTTACTAAGATGCAAACTTCATTAAAAGCAAAACTTGAAAAATGCTGCAACAAGTTTGCTCATAGTGTATCAGCTTCATCCATTGCACTGCAAATCAGTCTCTTAAGTGGCTTGAACTGTCCTATAAACTAACCTGCTCTAAATTTGTAGCAAACCACAATATCATTCATAAAACAGGATCATGCCCAGCTCTGAGCTCCACCATCCATAGTTACCTCCCTAAAAGATTCACAAACTCAACAAGTCCCCTGGTCAATGCCTTTAATCATACTGTGCAGCACAAATCTGGAATTACTTACCAGTTTCCATGAGATGTAACCCAAAGCTGCCTACCTATAAAACCTCACTAAAATAATTCTTATTTATATCTTGTCTCTGTTCCTGCATTAATCCTGGCTGAGCTCCTCACTGTTAATACTTGGTTTTCTGACCCATCCGACTTTTTTCACATCTTCCTACTTTTTGTACTCTGTACACCCCAGTTAGTCTCATTAGGTGTGATATGTAATTATTGACCTTGGAATGGGTAAGGTCTATCTATAACCAAATGAGCACAGAAAAAAAAAAGAAATGGCTAGTCTTAAAATGGCCCGCAGGGTCAACTAGCTTAATACTTAACTAATAAACCTAGGAACAACTAAAATCTATCAGTCCTTTGCAGACCTCTCCTAGCATTGCCCTTTGCTCACTACAATTCTGCATCTGATCTCTCTCCTCTTTTTCCTACAAAGTCTAGCCTATTTTCTTTCTCTTCTCTAGCCTCTCTTACATATATCTTGTAATATTTATTAGCACTGCTAACCTAATTTCCTTATTATACTCAGAAACTGGACATGCATCATGCTGTTCTCAATATTCCTAATTTCCCTTACATGAATAATTCAGTCATGTTGAATGTGTATAATACGATCATGCTGATTATTGCATAAACTCTTAATGCTAGTACAAACAGTTAAATATGTTTATTTTAATGTACTCCTCAGGCCCCCTTTGAAAATGAATACTTCTGGCCCATTCAGACTTTGCTGTTAATCAAATGTCAGATAAGTAATACATAAAATACACGTAATCATATGTCAAATAAATAATAAATAAAATAAATCAAGTAACCTCCCATTCAGGTTCCATATCATCAAGCTGAACAGTGAGGGTCACGTATAATGTTAAGCAAGTGGTAGGCAGGTAGGACTGGAATGTATTAAGTCTACACTTTTAAATCATATGTAGTTTATTATCTTTCATGACAACTCATTTAAGAGACACACTATTTTTTGATTGCTTGCTTTAGGTTATTCATATTCTGCTATTGTTTCAGATATCATTGGGACACCAACTCAGGTGAACTGTGGCACTATGAAGCACATAAGCTACATGAGTAGGTGAGTTTGACAGACTAAAAGCTTCTAATGAGCATTCTGTGATCAAGGGTTTGATTCTCTAAGCCTTCATTTGCCTACTGTGTGACCTTTACCAAGTCACTTAACTAGGCTGTGCTTCAGGACAGTAAGGAAACTGAATAGGCTTCTCAGTGGTCTCAAGGACCACATACCTACTAAATCCCTATGAATATTTACCGATGCATTAGTCTGAGACTTCTTAGCCAAAGTGAAATATTCTACAGCACCCTAGAATGGAGTTATACACAAAGATGAAATAGAAAGCTGCAGATGATTAAAGAGCAACAAAGCCTACACTGTCTGGGGATATAAAATATTTTAGTGAAGAATCACAAGAAAATTTTGTTCCACAGATGGCTGTGAATTATCTTCGCCATTGCTTTTAATTTTGTATCAAAATCTCCAGTTGTTTTTGGGGCAGCATTATAAACTCAATAGTATGTTCCCGAAGAAGGATTTAAAAAAGTACATCAGGAATTTCTATCCCAAATATTTAAACACTGCCATCATAGCCTCTGTTTTTATGGGATAAGTGTGGACAAATGAAGATAGCAGGAGACAGTATAAACATTTCATTTGGCCATACTGGCATGGCACCACACTTAAACAAACACTACATTTGTCATATTTTAGCAAGTGGCTTCATCTCATTTTTGCAGAGGTAGATGCCAAATGCAAAAGCAAAAAAGGATCTCTTGCATTAATTGTCACTACCCTACAGATAACATACATTAATATCACATTTTAGGTTATGGAATATAGTGAAAGACATCAAAGTGGGATACACACTTCTCAAGGATGATACAAGGTAGGACAGGCCTTTTTTTCAGTGAGTATATTAATGTTAACATCTGGAGTATTTCACATGAATTGTGAAATAAATGAGCTAATAGTGCAGTCTTTCAGAACAGTAATATTCTGCATAACGTACGCCATTTACAAGACACATCTACTGTGGCAGATCAGATTGTCGGATATATTTTAACAGTTAAGTACAGTATCCATTTCAGTACCATGCCATTTTCTCTGACCTTTTATGCACAAGTGGATCTTGCATTTACTCAGCAATAACTGAGAGTCCTGCACTCAAAATGAAGAATGCATTCAAGCCTTTTAATTTAACTGTGTTCTATATATGCATGCCAACAGGTTTCATTCCTTCAGTTCTGTTGAGTCCAAAATATTCTGAAATCCTTGACTGATATAAGTACACACCAATTTCATTTCTTCTAAATACATGCAATTGTTAGTACAAATTTAACAAATCCATTTTTAGCAATACCATTGAGGGTTCTTGTCTATGGCAGCAAAACCTCAGCTGCTGTACCAAGAAAATGTTAAAAGCACCTATAATGTAAGAGAGAGAGAGAGACTGCCTCTAACCAATTGATATGCTCTATAATCAGAGAGCAGTTCTGGGAATCAGTGCTGTTAAATTAAACTATAACCATTCAGAGGTAATACTATCATAATGAAATGATCCCTTGTAAAGCCAGAGGGGAATTGTTAAAGAATGAATGGAAATCATGAATATGTGAAGACAATACTGCAGAACTCAGAAAATGTGTACTAAAACTGGGGAAGCAGTTTTTATTTTCTTTCATTTCCTAGCATACATTTAATTACTCCTTAACTACATATCACTTGAATGTACACTATGATATAGCTTGATCCGAAAAAAGCACATACATAAAAAGTAACATTCCTGAAGTGTTATATAGGTTTCATACTTTATTCTTAAAGTTATTTTAACACATTTCATATGAAGATTCCTTATATTATTGCAAATAATAATGAAATGAAATATATAGTTTTTTTCTTCCTGTGTTGATGCAACCATTTGAAAAGAAATGGCAAAAACAGTAGCATAATACACCAGACAAGTAAGCACTATCACTGCAATTTCCTGATAGATTATGTGTGGGCTTCACTGACATGATATAAATGGTAGCAGAACACTGTACAATGAAATGGCGTACAATGAACATAATTAATCTCTAAACACCAGTTAACTTTGCTGTAAAAATGGGGGGGGGGTATGTGTATGTGTATGTGTATGTATATGTGTGTGTGCGTGTGTGTGTGTGTGTGTGTGTGTGTGTGTGTGTGTGTGTGTCTGTGTATGTGTATTTGTGTGTGCGCGCATGTCACTGAATGTCTGTCTACATGTGAACAAGTGTATGCAGTACATGGAGAGACAACAATTTTGCCCCCCCATTAGCATGCAAACACACACACACACACACACACGCACACACACACATCCATAACTATATCTATGTAGCTGTATATCTATGTAGATAAAATGAATGTTGTGACCCAGGGCTAGAGCCTCACCAGCCAGTCTCTACTCTCAGCAAAGACAGTACAAATGGTTTTGAGCTCTTCAAATGTATTAGGAAAATAAAACAATTCTCAGAGGCTCTGGAGAGCCTGTTGCATTGAAGTTTGCAGCCTATCGTTGTGCTCATAATTGTCAAACTGCAATGGATTATGAGCAGTAGAAATGGCATGCAGTATGATACAGTGAGGGATACATACATACATACAAATGTTTCAAGCACGGGCATTAATGCACTTCTAGCTTGCCAATATACCAAAACATGTGTTCCCATAATAAATGCACAGGTTGTTCTTAAAATATCTGAACTAGTACTTGCTTTAATCTAAATTGATAGTCTCTTCCAAGCATCAGCTACTCTGTCAGAGAACCAATTAGTACACTTCTCATTCCTATAGAATCTTCTACATAGGTTATCTGATGATTCTCTATTACTTTTTGATAACCCCAAACATTCCCAGAGGTAGTTGTCCCTAAATGCCCTATATACCTGAATAAGATCTCTTCTTAAATATCTGGAAGATACAGTGTACAAGTTCAGATATTTTAGCCTTTCATAATAACTTAGATTTTCACATCCAAGGATGCCCTTGGTATATTTCCACTGTACTCTTTCCAGTTTATTCATGCTTGTTTTCCTAGGATTTCCATATTGCTATTCCATACTCAAGTTTGGGTCTAATGTAACTAACAAACAATGACTTTATTATGTATGATTTCCTAGACTTTGTAAATCTTTTTATACAACCTATAGTTCTATAACTATCATTAGCCAATTGGTTGATATGATTACAAAATCTCATAGCTGAATCTACTCAAATACCCAGGTCCTTAAATGAGTCTACAGTTTCAATCACTGTGTGCTGTATTAAATATTCCTTTCAATTTATGCCTCCTAAATCTCATATGCTTAGTTTTTTATGTATTTATCAACATATTATTCTCCTGTGCCCAAATGGTCAATTTAGTCAAATTATTTTGCAGACATGCCTTATCTGTAACACTTGTAATCAGTTTACCCAATTTCAAGTCATCAGCATATAGACTGTATAACACCTCAGATGAAAAAGTAAGGTCTGAAAGATACAATCTAAACAAGTAAGGGCCTAGGACAGAGCCCTGTGGGACACCATCACTGTAACCAAGGATTTCACCTGTCCAGTTGGTGTGTGATACTTGCCATGTCCTATTTGTAGCCATGCAGCTATCCATCATATCAACAGTACATCAATACCTAGATGTACTAATTTATTGATCAGTGTTTTGTGTATAACCCTGTCAAATGCTGAAGTTAAATCTATATAAATCAAAGCACAGCACAATTTTTCATTCATAGCTGTTATTATATTGTTATAGAACATCATGTTACAGGTGGTAATAGATCTATTTTTCAACATATGCATGCTGCTATATGGTTTCAGGTCCCAACTTATCCAGTTCTGATTATCCAGTATTACTTATTATTGGGGATACTAACGTTGTGTACATTTACAGGCAACAGAATCTCCTGCTCTTTAAAAAACAGATGAGATCAGTAGCCTGCATAGTTAGCTATGCATCATCCCATGGCCCAAGCATATAAGACAGGGTAGTACAAAGTGTGTGTCCATGACCATGTACACAAAAGTTATGAAGGTCACATGCAAACATTACTGGTAGACATACCTAGTTTAAATGATTACCGCTTGAGTATTTTATGAACAGACTTCTCATCCCTACATACCAACTCAGTAGTGCTCTAGACCAAGTCATTCTTGCCACTAAGGGTATCATGATGCCGTAAAATGGCTGCTGTACCAAAGATACATTTGACATAACTTGCTTATATACTGACCTGTGTGTGAGATACTTCTCACACGTGAGTTGCTGAATGTGTGTCTGAATATATGCTGTGGATTTTGATGAAAATTAATAATGCCTTACAGGAAATACCCTGCAACAGTGAGATGGGATTAAAGCCATGATTTCTTTTACCATCTGTAGCACTGTATAACAAGGATAGAGTTATCTTGCTCTTTAAGAACCACAGGCTAATACAGTGATCAATAACTAATGCACTGATCAATATGTGTTACATGCATGATGTGAATCATATCTGCATATGATGGGGAGCACTGTCATTCACATGTCAATGTTAAAGCATGCAGCATATATGCTGGTCACCAGTCCATGCCTACTGCATTTTGTGTCCACCTCTGTGTGTTTTTCTGTCATCTACAATGCATTGCTCGCATTGTCTCATAACATCTTTGCTCCATCCTTCATGGTTGATGTGCAACATCCAAAATTCTGACAATATGTACCTGGCAACACCACCTGCATGCCATTCTACAAACCTGCCTGTCACACATGTTTCTTATGGCACAATGTCAGTGTGAGGTACTCAGACGGCTGAATAATAAACCCAGTCTTAACTCCCCTAAATCCAGTTACACTTCAGTTTTTTCTTGTCATGCAAAGTGCATCACTAAAATTGATAACACACAATGACTGCAGCAGGGCTCCATGGGGTGTTGTAAAAGTGCCTCCTCTGTCAAATTTGTGTGTATGGCAACAACCTGCTTATTGGCAATTCATTTTTTTTTTTGCTATACTAAGTCAGAGATCTGGTAAATTATGTGATTATCAATAGTTAATGGCAGTGCAACATATACACATTTTGTAATAACAGAAATATATGTACAAAAATATTGCATATGAAGTGTAAAAGTTAAATAATATTGAAATTGTTGTTGAGACATAACAGCTTCTGTTACTGCACGTACAATTGTTGTTGAGTCATAACAGCTTCTGTTACTGCACATACAATATACTAGAGAGATTAATGCTACGAGAGTATAGCCAACACAAATCCTTTTGTAATTTCTTTACAGATTGAACAGTTGTCCATAGCAATTAAACTTTGCAAAAACAAAATATTTTTATATTTTTATTATGCATTATGTTCATACAAAAACTAGTATATGCAATTATCTTAATTTAACTAGTGCATGTGTGCAACTGATAACAGCAACCAGAAAACTACTATGACAGTTTCATCTGTTATGTTTGTGGAATGCAAGTACATTTTCAACTACTAAGGGATTAGTCTCCAACAAACAAATATGTCTGGACATGAATGCAGAAGAAAGGATTGTGAATATAATTTTTCATAAAGTAGAAAATAAAATGTGATGACCTGTCATTTATTTCTTATCTAATTCTTCAGCTTGAAAAAAAAAAGAATTTCCCAAGCAATATAGCAAAAAATGCCATGCAGCCCAAGAAGTCAAATATAAAAATTTAAGAAAAACAAGATAGCACCGTGATGAACAATGGTTAAGATTACTGATATAATAGGAAAATAATAAACTAGTAGTTTTGTTACTCTTTTGTATTTTTACGCATTTCTTTCCAGCAAGATCTGTAGATACTTGAAACCATAGTTTGGACCTTTTTAAATAAAAGAAGCAGCCTAGGTCCCCTAAGACTCCAAATTCTTTTGATAATACCAACGTATCCACAGTTACTCCTCACGTTTTTTTCTTTTCCCAAAAAATTTTATTGACCATTTTTTGAACCTAGTGAAAAAAAAAACATAACAACACACAAACACACCTAACCTACCTATACGCAGGGGGGCAAGCCCCCCTGCACCCCCATGTGGGGGGCTGCACCTCCCACCCCCTACTTATATATTCTAACTCTGAGGTTGCACTAAACATACAGACACACAAAATCACCACTGCACACACACTTACACACTAAAATCCCTACCCAATATCCACAAACACACAACACATACCTGATAACCCAGATAAATCCACAAACCCCACCATACGTCACGAATGTGACACCATGATAGCGGCAGATTCGACATTTGTGAATTCGACACTTCTGCCTTCAGCATACTGCAGTTTCTGGTAACTGCACTTTCCACTATTCGATCTCGACGTACTGAAATTCGACAGTTCACTATGTCGACATTGTCTAGTGTATCTACCTAAATATATAATTTTAATGTAAATCCACAGATACAGGTAAGATTTATTCCAGGGCCACTGAGAAATAATAGTGTAGTGCTACTGTTTATTCAGTTAGATCTCGCTGTGGTTTGAAAATTCAAATCTGAAATCAAAGTCCAGAATCCTCAATTATCTTACTTATGATGCTGAAGTCTTAACTATATGGCAAAAACTAAGGGGTTAATAGACATCACCTTTTCATGCCTCTGAAGAGAGTTCTGATAATACCAGTATTTTAACTGCAACTGTAGAATTTTTCTAAATCCCCCAAATAGGATGTACAAAGTCATATGAGAATCTTATCTTTTCAAAACTGCAAACAAGAATTCCTACTCAGATGTGTCAAATATGCTTTCAACATGAGCATTAAGTGGAGAAGAGGTTTCTCATTATGGTCAGATCTCATATCGATAATAATGTGTTTACTATATTATCAGATGCGTTTATTATACTCCTGACAACCCGTACTGATCTTTATGACTTTGCTTAAGTATTACCATTGCTTTTCCCTTACTTAGCAAATCAATACACATGTTATGATTTAATGGAGATATGGGTCTGCAGGAGGATATCAAAACTGTACCCTATCCTTCCATTAATTTGACAGGGATAACTGCCACTCTCATGAAGTACACAATACATTACTTTATCCAAAACTTAAAGGGTGGTCCATCCATCTAGGGGATTTAGAGATAGCCTGGTTGTGTACCACACTTTTGACATCATCCAGTGATAAGAGGAGAAGCATTCTCCTTCCATGGTCTAGAATCAAACATGGCAAAATGAATTTGTTCTAAAATGTCTGAGTACTCCCATCAGACAGACTGACAAATATAGAGAACCCAATAACAGGGTCTAAAAGTAGCTAAAATAGCTTTTGGAGACTGACTGCTCGGATATGATTTATGCCTAATCCAAAATAAAGACCCTTTTCCCTTCTGATCATGTATACTCTCTGTAAGGGATTTCTGTGTCTTTGATATATTGTCAAAAATAAATCATCAAGGGCATTTTTCGAAACAGTAACTTGTTATCAGTATATTCATCCAAGTCCTGCTGAGTCCATTGCAATGTTATGTCGCATTCTTGTGTCAATCTTGTAACCTTGTTTTCCTCTCCAATTAAGTATTACTGTTTTAGTAAAGCAGGATATTTAACTCCTTTTCTTTTCCTGAGATCAGTGGTGGAGTTGTATGTCATATCCTTCAATGGTACATTAAGCTCATTCCACCTACTGCCATAGTTCATCTCTGTCCTGTGAAACATTAGGTGAATTGCCTCCATACACATAATAAAAAATTAATGTCTCGGCAAAAGACTAAGTGGAAACACTGCTCACACATCAATCCTTTTTCCAAGCATCCTCCCACAAAAAGTGATAACAAGGCAAGGTCAAATCACGCCAATGGTCCAACCCACTACTATGCAAACAAGTGAGAAATGTTCACTTGCAATAATTCTGTGAAGGAGTGATATGCTTGATATCAGATAAAATAAATAAATAAATGTAGGCCCTTACCATTCCTCTTTCTTTGAATTAGACTGAACTGCATTGGTAATTCATAATTAGAAGGAATGATGATCGAACAGACTGCTGCAGCCGTGAGTTACAAATATATTTCTCATATCCAGCAGTACCAGGTAGCTCCTCTTATATTCCATGTATCCAATTTATTGTTTTGTTTTCAGAAATGAAATAAATGCCTGCCTAGAAGGCCCCCTTCAGTGGACTACTACATGGAAACATTTTCTAGTTAATGAAAAAGAAAATTATGCTTTCTTCTAACATTGTAGGAACAAACTGGCAGTCAATGTCATTAAAAATAAGCTTTTGAAGTCTGAGAAAAGCTGAAGGTATGATACTTCACAGTCACGTCTAATAATACCTTACCTTAGTAACTAACACCATAGTTATGTGCAATTAACTCAAGCATATAAATTAATACACAAACCACACAGTTGTCCAGCATTAAACAATATCCTACAGCTCTATACTCCATCCAGAACTCTCCGCTCCACTAATAAACTACTCTTAGAAGCATATAAGCCTCATGAAAGAGCTGGTAAAAAAACTCTACTCTTTTTCCATTGCTAAACAATGGAACACCCTGCCCCAAATATCAGCATTTTAGACTCCTTAAGGACCTTCAGATGTACCCTAAAATATCACATCTGTTTCTGTTCCTCTCCCAAAGACTAACATACTTAATTTCCTATCTCTTTATTCATAAGCAAATTACTACATGTTTTCCATACATTTCTCCCTCTTCATACCACCTCCTAACCTGCCTTCATCCCACACTCTTTCCTCTAACTCTCTACCTGTACCTTTGCTCCCTTTTTCCCCAACTGATGACCTAAAACTCATCACTCATCTTCACCAAGCCCTACATCTCAAACTACATCTTTCTTATATTTTTGTAATTTTTCCTTACCTTGCCTCTAAACATATCTCATGCCCCTTAGCTAGCCTCTATACATCTCCCTCTCTTCTTTAGCCTACCTAGTCTCTAAACATCTCTCTTTTCTCAAGTCTGCTATTCCTTACCTACCCTCTCCCCATCTCATCTCCCTCTCTCTATCACAATATCCTCTCTCCCACCATCTCAATAATCATACACAGAAACCTACACCACCTCACACTGTATAAACATACAACAATTTATACCTACAAGAATTCACTTACTTTCGTAATTTATACTTTTTCATGTATCCCAGAGAGACTCTAACTGCAAATTAATACTCTTTCATTTTTAAGCTTTGCCATGTCTACTTATCCTATGTAACGATACATTGAGATATGCGGTATAATTCTCATTCTTGACTGTAACGTGCTGAACCAAACTGTGTAATGTCTATTTAACTTATGTAATAATGCTTTAAGCTATTTAGTACCTTCTCATTCTTGACTGTAATATGTTGAACTAAACGGTATGTGTAATGTATACTGTATATTGTCAAAGATATCCATACTTTATTTGGAGCTTTTCTCCGCGGGCCATTGATGAAAATGGGTTTCTGACCCAGTTGGAATTCCCCAGTCAACAAATGTCAATAAATAAATAATATTATACAGTGGGCTGAAACAAAACAGTCAGCAGCAAAGAACAATGACTGATCCCTGCTGGAATATTTTTAAAAATCTCTCTGACTTACTACCTGACCTTGTCCTACACTGACCAGTGATGATAAATTTGTGGTGCACCTCGAAAGCAGTAGCTATTGCATTGTCCACACCTGTTTGTAAACCAAAAAAAGACTGTTACTGCTAATTTTAGTTAGTTAGCTGTTCCACAGTTTAAAATTCAAATAGCGTTACAAAATCATTCACAATGAAAAAAAAAAGTTTGGTACAAAGTGTTACAACTCCTGCAGCATTCAATTTTAATATCTCTCATCCTAAAGTACATTTTAAAATATTTTTTACTACCTATGTGGACCTCACAATCGTCAAGGCTGTCAAGAAAAACATATATTCGGTGAATTATAGAACTTTCATTAACTTCTTCCCATTTTGTTCTTTTTACTTCACTAGGCAAATTACTACATAATGATAAAAAGAACAGTCTGGAGGAGATTATACCGTTACTTGTGATATACTGTTGGCATACAGTCTGTCTTCTGCTTCAGTACACCTAAGGAACATTATTAAGGCAAATTACAATGTCCCTTCACACTATCAAATCAACAACAATACCTTAAGTACCCATGAAGTGGCAAGGGACCTGGGATCACAACTTGACTGTGACCTTAACTTCGAACACCTCGTGTCTACTGTAGTAAGGAAAGCTTTCTATGTAGCACACTTGATTAGTAAAGGCATTGTTTCGAGAGCAAAAGAGGTTATAACCCCCCCTTACTCGGCACTTAACCTGCCCATATTTAAGTATAACACCTCATTTGGCATGTACAGTACAAAGTACCTGCAGCATTTAGAGAAACCTCAGAGGTTTCTGATAAAGAAGATCGAGGGCCTTCAGTATGAGGCTTACATGGACTGACTAAAATCCCTGTCACTATACTCTGTATCATATAGATTTCTTAGCAGAGACTTATGCCAGGCCTACAGAGCAACCCAAGACCCAAACTCAATGAACTTGCTGCATATCCATAAATGAAACAGGACTAGGGCTATCTGTTCCAGGAACCTAAATATGTCCTGTGACTTAATTTGAACATGCTGGAAGGACACGTTTATTACCCACTGAATACCGCATCTTTGGAACAGGCTGCAAATTCATGTGAAACATAGCACCTTTATGAACACTGTTCAAGAGGAATCTGAATGAGTGGATGGAGCACTGTAAATTCTTAACTACAGCCCTCCTGGACATGGGCAGTCATCACTAAATGCAGTCTTCGGTATTCACTAGCATTTTTGTGACATTACAATGGGATGAAATGGCTAGGATTAAAATGATGTCCCAGTCATTAGCCTAGTAATCTCCTGTGATCCTGTGAATTGCTCTACACCTCAATAAAGTTGCATTTTTTGTACCTGCAACCTGTCAACCATATTTCTGTTAATCCTTACCTCTTAATTCACTTTTTCATACCTGCTTTCCACAAAATACAGCCTCTACAATATCTGTTGTATATTCTCAGTGTGACAAGTCTTTGCCAGAATGAAACATGATATACATATATATATATATATATATAGGGTCTGATGCAACCTCTCTGCAAAGTAACTTTCCTTCTAGCACATGAGGCTCCGTATGCTTGCGTTTAGTAAAGGTATGTGTTCCTGATTTAATTTGTCTCACAGAAACTGGGATTGTGATATAATGACTACTCATTGACATAGCCTTTGAGTATGAACCTTTTTATTTTAGCAACGTACTTTGCAAATGTGATTACTAAGGCAGATCATTTTCCTTATTTCACGGAAAGTATGGCAGTCTGTTTTTTTATATCTGTATACCTGATGGGGATTTTTACTACACATAGGCACAATCTGAACTTAGTAGTAATATATATATATATATGTAACGGACCAGTGTGTCTTTAATTAGACAGTCATGTCTTCCTTGTCCTTTCACACATTCAATGACACTGCAAGTGAAGGACATTTCTGAAAATATCTTTTAACCATTTACACTTCTGTGAAGTGATAAAAGGTACAAAACATGGTAAAAAAGCAAAGGAATAAAAAAAGTCGTGCGATATAATTGTACTAGTGCAGGGCTTTGGGATGCGGAGCATTTTTCCACATACTTCCTTTCAACCACTCAGCCTTTACCCTTAGGTAACTACTTTGTACCTCCAGAATAAATTACTGCTTAACTAGTCCCACACATCTTCAAAAGTGAGTCACACTACAAGTTATTGGAAGATTGATAATATTCCCTAACTGCTACGGAAGTTAATTATAATACAGATGCAAGATAAGGGCTGAAGATGGCTCCATAAATATCTCTGAATTCCTGTATTTCAGTGATGAACAAGGGGCTACTAAGCAATGTTAGACCCCACATCCATGGGTTTGTACAGGATAGCTGCTGGTATACAGACATTACACTTTGGAGCAGTAATGTCCAGTTCTGGTCATGATATGGAAGTTCCATACCCCACATCCATGGGCTTGTACAGGATAGCTGCTGGTATACAGACATTACACTTTGGAGCAGTAATGTCCAGTTCTGGTCATGATATGGAAGTTCCATACCCCACATCCATGTGTTTGTAAAGGATAGCTGCTGGTATACAGACATTACGCTTTGAAGCAGTAATGTCCAGTTCTGCTCATGATATGGAAGTGCCATACCCCACTTCCATGGGTTTGTACAGGATAGCTGCTAGTATATAGACATTATGCTTTGGAGCAGTAATGTCCAGTTCTGATCATGATATGGAAGTTCCATACCCCACATCCATGGGTTTGTACAGGATAGCTGCTGGTATACAGACATTACGCTTTGGAGCAGTAATGACCAGTTCTGCTCATGATATGGAAGTGCCATACCCCACTTCCATGGGTTTGTACAGGATAGCTGCTGGTATATAGACATTATGCTTTGGAGCAGTAATGACCAGTTCTGCTCATGATATGGAAGTGCCATACCCCACATCCATGGGTTTGTACAGGATAGCTGCTGGTATACAGACATTACGCTTTGGAACAGTAATGTCCAGTTCTGCTCATGACATGGAAGTGCCATTTCCACCATTTATCCCAGGCTGACATTTTGATCCTCATAAAAGTGCAACTATTTTCTGAGTCAATTCTTGACAATGACTGCCTGTTTTGAATAAGTAAGTAAAACGGTGCTCTTTCTCCCACAAAGCCACATCAGAGAGTGGCTGCTGGGACCATCCATCTGTGAATCCATTTATAAAGGTGAATGCCTAGCATTACCAGGCTGAAGTATTTACTGAGTCCACTGGTATACAGAAGGCTCACATAAAAAGCTAGCCGTGGTATGGTGGCTCATAGTACTGCCACCTTGAACATCTTTAACAGTGGGAAGCACACATTATGAAATGATGCCTAGAATACTATAGTAAGTGTCTATCAGTTGTTTTGCAAAATGCAGTTTTAAAATATGCCATCACTGTCACTCAAAGCACTGTTGCTAATAATGTCTGTTTCTACTAAGTGATACCAGGAATTAACTAGTGGGTATCTGTTGGGGGATGACTACATGTGTACTATGGGTGTTAGTTGCAGCACATTTATTCACATGGCACTAATGCACATTTGCGAGATAGTGCATGTAACTCCTCATCTGTGATGCAGCAATGAACATTACACACGTCTGTTAAACTGAGTTTACTTGTGAGACTGTAGTTTTTCACTGTTGGCTGTATGTCTCTGTTAGACTGTGTATGATAGTTTATGTGTCCCTTTATCTTTCAGTATGGGCACAGAAATGGAATTTCAGCAGAACAGGATTATTTTGAATATGACCTACTGACCTTTAATATATATCAGACCATATACAGGATTTTCATTTATAACTCTGTTCCCATTTTGTCTCTCTCCTTCAGGTCATTAAGATTGCACTTTAATGCAGTTGCATTAGCTGTTGCCAGTTTGTGCTTGAGCTGTGGCTTGCAGCGTTTGTGAGAGACAGGGCTGAGACAACCTCACTGAAAAGATGTGTCCATCTCTCCATGGCAGGTAGTCTAGCTCAAGCACCTACTCGAGCTAAGCTTGCACTTTGACCGGTAGACATGGTGGTTAAAGGGTAATGGCCAGCTGAGAAGCCAACATGCACTAATTACTTCAGCAAATCTTGGATTCTATCATCCACTAGGCCAACTCCACTTGGCCACCAGAGAAAATTATGGGACCTACCATCTTTCACCCTGACTCATCTACAGTGTCTGAATAATATTCCCTTGAACCACTAAATAGTTAACATGCTACACATACTCCATCTAATCCCATATCTGTTATACCTGCATCTTAATATGACCTACTATTACTAAGGAACAGGTCCTTAATGCTCTCTCTAAGACACTGCATCAATGAACCCAGAGAATATCCCAGGATGCCTTCTAAATAGTATGCAACTTGACCTATCAGGGCCTCTGGAATTACTATTTAACTGTAGCCTTCAAACAGGCTTCGTGCCTCATGAATGGAGAAAGGCAGCAGTCATCCCTCTGCACAAAGGTGGGCCATCTACAGTCCCTGGAAGCTACAGATCCATAAGTCTCAGTAGTGTTATATCTAATGCAATGGAAAGAATTATCATGGAGATGATCAAAAGAGATATAGTAAACCTCCAGACACTGGACCCAACCCAGTTTGTTTTCGTCAAGGGCAGACCAGGCCTACTCAACCTGGTAGATTTCTTTGAGAAGGTCACCAAAGCAATGGATGAGGGCAAAATTGTTCACACTGTGTACATAAATGTTCTCCAGGAGGGGCTGACACAAATAAACAACTGGTGTCAGAGCTATGGACTAAAACTAAATGCCAAGAAATGCATAATGGCATCCTTTGGGAAGTCATCCATCCCTGGTAACTATCATATTGACAACACACCCCTTAGAGTTGACACAGTAGTCAGGGACTTAGGGACACACATCGATAGTAGTCTAGCCTTTGATTATCACCTGTCTACAGTGGTGAGGAAATCATTCTATGTTGCACAACTTGTAAACAAAGGTATGGCATCTAAGTCCAAGGAAGTCATTGTTCCACTGTATTCAGCATTCATCAGACCTATCAGAGTATGTCCCCTTTGGTATGTACCTAACCAGACATATCCAACAACTGGAACATCAGCAGAGGTACCCACTAAAGGAATACAGGACATAAGTAATATGTCCTATGTTGACTGCCTCAAGGCCTTATCCCTGTATTCTGTCTCCTACAGGCTTTTGAGGAGAGATCCATGCCTGGCATACAGGGCATTGTCAGACCCCACTCTGATGGACCTCCTGCATATCCACAAAACAAACAGCACCAGAATTACCTTTCTAAAGACTTAAACCTTGTCTGTGATATAAATAGGACCTACTGGAGAGCTAGGTATGTATCCCAGAGACTACCCCATCTACAGAACAGGCTCCCCATCCATGTGAAGCAGAGTTCCTCCCCAACCCAGTTCAAGTGCAACTTGCACAATTGGCTGGGAAACCAGAATTTCATCCCTGGTTTGGAATCTAAGTCTCTAATGCAAATATGCAAATTGTTTATCCCCCAGGCCCATGCTTTCACTTATCAAGGGTTGTCAGACATTCAGGATGCATGGCTAGGCTTAAAAAAGGCCCAAAAGGCCCTTGTGGTCGTCAGCCTAGTAAACACCTATGAACCATTCCTAATCCCATGCCTGGTATAATGCATCTTAATATGACATTCCTAATCCCATGACTGGCATACCAGCATCATAATGTGGCTAGTCCTAGTCCCCTACTTGGTATACCAGCATCGTGATATGACCATTCTTAATTCTGTGCCTGGTATACCAGCATCTTAGTATGGCCATTCCTAATCCCATGTTTGGTATACAAGTATTTTATTGTAACCATTCCTAATCTCATATCTGTGATATGAAAATCCTAATATGACTATTCCTAAACCCTTGCCTGGTATTCTATCATCTTAATATGACCATCCCTAAACCCTTACCTGGCATACCGTCATTTTTATATGTATATTCCTAATCCCATGCCTGGTATACCGGCATTTTAATATGACCATTCCTAATCCTATGTCTAGTCCCAGTCTTCTTGACTGCAGTTTCTTTGCATGTGTCATCCTCCAAATGTATTCACGTTCACCAACGTTTCCTGTAATTCTGTGCACTGTTTTGTGTGTGTGTCCCAACTCACTACCATTTGTCAGCCTTCCTTCACTTGTTTCCCTCATGCTCCTCACATCACTCATCTCTCTCTCTCTCTCTTTGTATCTATATCTATGTCTGTATCTGAATCTATATCTATATCTGTTTCTGTATCTATGTCTAAATTGATACGTATCCATCTATCTGTCTATATCTGTTTCTATATCTATATCTATATTTATATCTGTATCTTTATCTATAGAAATGGTGACATAGCTACACAAAAAATGAGTAGTCCCTCGTATTCTTACTTATTCATTTATTCTTTCCTTCTGTGTACTTCCACGTTCTGTGTTTCCCATTTTCTGCATTCTTATAATCCTCATTCTTCCTCATTCATCAGACCGCCAGACATCCAGCTGACTGGATACCACAGAGCAAGTGTCGATGGTGTAGAGTTATTAATTGCTGTATATTTCTTTCTAACAGTCTGCTACACATGACATTAACTGCCGCTGACATGCTATGACATCCTTCTAACTCCATGTTCATTGTCTCGCTAAGCTGTTTACTTGAGGTCAGCTTGTACTGTGCATTTCCACAGCAGAACAAAGCTATGTGCTGAGAAATTCAATGTATCCTCTTTTGATTATTCAGGTAGTCTCTGTACTTTAGTGTTTTGCCACTATGTTCTGCTGCCCCTGCTTTGACACAAAGCACATCTCTATAAATCCCAGCTATACTAAAATGTTAAGTAATTTTGACAAGCCTGGAATTACTGAAGCCTTTCTAGAATCATGGTAAATCACAAGAATTTGTTGGTTAAAATTATAGTGCTCTGCATGCATGTATCATTGCAGCAACACAGCAATAATTAAAGGGATAAATAATGATTTCATAAAAATAAAAAGTAATTCTAACTGTACCTTATACTACATTTTGCATTATTTTGCATCAGTCATTTCCAGTACTTCTGTAAGGAGCATGGCCTCCACAAACATACTTCACAACTATTTAACTCTTCATGTTCATTTATGATGATGATGATGATGATGACTATTATTTATTTATTTATTTTTACCACTACTGCTTTTGTTATAAGTATCAATTAGTTGCAAAGTGTCACATTTTTAAACCTTCAAATAACCCTTGTACATATTACCAAAAATAATGATCTGAGTAGTTCTTTCTAAACAGATGACTGTTAAAGACAATGGTCTTGTTTTGTTTGAAAGCTTCAAAATGCTTTGAAATATGTGCAAAACTCTTGGGACTTTCTTGCATTTACTCCTGAGCTCTAGAGACTGAAACACTGCAGAGCACTGTATTTCCTCCCTCGGGGCTTAGCATATCTTCTTGAATTGCATTATTAGCTACTTGTCACTATGTCTGGTTTTCTAAACGTGAAACGCTTCCATATTCTCCTACTTGGAAAATTAACTTAATGTACTCAGTCACTGGGGTCAACTAACAGGTTATTTTCAAGAGAATGTTTTATTACAGAAGCATTTTCTGTTTCTAAAGCTGCAGTCAGTTACATTTCCTGCATATTGACTTCAGTATTAGGTCATTTTATCTTATTAGTTTCTAATACCCCATTTTATCTAGCTATTTTCTTTGTAAGTCTCTGAACAATGTCAGATTAAATACTTAAACAAGTGATATGTTTGTGACACTGCACAGATTGGAGCCAATAGCAATGGCTAAAAAAATCTAACAGATGTATAAGAAAGCACTGGCAGCCTGTTTCTTATTCATTCAAAGACCATATTAAGTATTTATCTGTGTCTACGAGGGCAGGTCATACTCAGTAAATGTTCAGGACTTAACTCTTAGCCGCTGACCGTAATACTTATCTGAACACCTCCCATTAAACATCAGTTCTGCTTGACATATCATTATAGAAATTTGTGTCATGTTGTCAGCATTTCACCTTATTTTGTTACTAGGTTCTATTCTTTTTTGTATTGTAAGATGGATAAATTAGTTGGAAAGGTGGGATAGCAAGGTCAACAAGCCAGCAAGTAAAAATAAATAAATAAATAAATAGCCTTTCATTCTGAGTCCTGAAAGCAATAGCAGATGTAAAATTGGTTATAAGGTAATATTTATTTACTTGGCAAACTGGTATAAGGGTCTGCTTTGCAATAAATAAAACAACAGACATACTTATTATCTGCTTTGGGAATAGGCAACATCATGTGTCAGATTCCAAGAGACAAGGCAGTGCAGTAGAGAAATGTGATCATGATGGACCTTATCTCTACCAGATATTGGTACCACATCTCTACATAAGAAAGAAATGGTGAGGCAAAATGACACAAACTGTCCAAAGAGAAGAACAAAAAGGTTCTGACCTGAAGTACGTTACAGTTATCATCACTCTCTAGGGACATTCCGAGACATCCTGTGTGAGTCTCATTTACTAGATGATACATACAATTAACATGTAATATCTAAGAGGAGCTGAGAATGAAGGTAGGTCACCTAATGAAAGTGGTGGACAAAAGATACAAGGGGGGGGGAACCATTGTTTGTCAGACAGTGTTATGTTAAATATTACAAGTGCAGTTCATAAAGCAGACTGGGAAAAGAGGCTCCAAGTTCTAAAATCCCAGTCCAGGTTAGGCAGAATCCCTCACTGACTCTCTTCAAGAGGAATCTTGATGAGTGGATGGGAGATCGTAGGTTTACCCCGGGTATCACTTCTGTGTCACTGTTAGACAGAGGCACAGTATACTAACCTCGAAAAAAGGGCATAGCAAAAATTAATTTAAAATGGGTGGCGAAAGCCAAACATACCCTGGCTAGGCTTATAAATGCCCTAGGGCAGATAGCCTAGTATGAACCTATGAACCTATGAATATACTTTTGAACAATAGTAGAATGCTAAATGAAACCGGAGCCTTACTTGGGCACAAATTTTTCACATATGTTCCACTTCCAGCAAATACTCCAGCTGACAAACATAGGGTGTCTCCACTGCTGTTACAGTTACTCCTCTGCACTGACAGTCAAACGTCACATGCAAGCAATACTCCCTGTTCATCAAAAGATAAATATCTCTTCCAAACAATTCTTCATCTGCATTGAGCAGCAATGTCTTGTCCACAGATTTATTTCCCCTTCTCTGAGAGGCATGCATCTCTGATCTGTTGAGCTAGTCTTCTCTTTTAATTTCCCCATCAGGAGATTGCTGATTTCTGTCCTGTTTTACCTTAAAAACAGTACATTTTAGCATCATTCACACTTTTTCACTTGTCTTTCTTTGGGAATCTAATACCAGACATGGTTTTAGGTTTACCTTTCCCCCAGAACAACTGCAACATGATATTGAATCAGGTTTGTCCAACCAGATATCACTGAAAAAGAAACACTCTGTATTACTCAAGAAAAATTCTTCATCTTCTGGTTTGAAGACTTAAAGGCTTATCAACCTAAGCAGCAAGGAAAGTATTTCGTGGTACCTTACTACTGTTATTTGTCTTTTTCTGTATTTAACTTCATTCATTGTCTCTACCATTTCAAAGGATTACTGCCATTTTGTAATGAATCTGTAATCAGTAGTGGGTTTAACACCAACACTTTGTTCCCTTTTTAAACTCTGCGTATCTGGTATTTTGTTCTACGTCACCCCCGCCCACCATATCATTTCTTATGCTTATACCCTGTGCATGGAAAATTATTTGCATATGGATAAAAATGAATGTCCACTGTATCATATAAAGTGGCAACAAAGTCATGTACTGCAGAGGATAGCAGATGTTTAAGAGGGGTCAGGTGAAGGAAGGTTGGCTTATTGCTACTTATGTTACTCCTATTATACATGGTTTTAAGTGAATGCCTGTTCAGTTTAGGATTATCTGTAAGGTTATGATGTGGGCGCATTTGTCTCTCTATGCACTGGGACTCTCTTACCCAAAAGAGTAAATGATGCACATTTCAACCAGGTGTCTAATTTCAGCCATTCGCGGCCTGTTGGCACTTCCAACAGTGCATCTTGAAACATCTAGCATGCAATCCTTTGCTTATCAAGTATCCTATCTGTGTAGTTTACCATTCCAATGGCTTTAGAAATGGACAACTTTAGCCATCTTCTGTAGATCACTTAAAACATACATTTTAATAGGATCATTGCATATGCATGGTAATTTTGACCAGATGTCTTGTATACCATGCCAACGATCACCCTTAATATCTACCACTACAAAAAGGGTAGCACCCGTATGTCCCACTGCAAATTTCGGGCACCATCCAACTATCTAAGCTACATGTGAAACTTGAAAATGAACTGCATTGTTTGACATTCAGAGATAGTCTGTTTCAGTGCAGGAGGAGGAGCAGGGTGATAAACCCATATCTGCATCTGGTTTTATTTCATCAGTGAAGACTGATATCTATGCTTCTGGTATTGGCTGCAAAATCTGATTGGTTAAGGAAAAGGAGCATGGGAAAAACTGGATCCCAAAGGGTGAGTTAACCTAGGGACAGTTTTCTCCCTTATAAGCCTGTATCACACTCCAGTCCTTTTCGGTACGAACCTCAGTAATTATTCAAGTTTATTAACATGCCTGGCCAGATACAGACAGAGAAGAACTGGACCCTGTTGAAGGAAGACACAGATATTTTGAACAAGTTGGATGATAATCCCCACACAGTGTATTAGTGTGGGTTATACTTTAATGGCAGTAATGGAGCATGTTGGTACTGGCAGTTCTTTTTACAAAAAGAACTGTAGAATGACAAAATGTGTCTTCTGTTCTATCCGTAAATTTATTATGGTATGTGAAGAATTCAAGATAGGCAATCGCAATTTTAAGTTGAAAGGTTCATTCAATTGCCTTACTAGTGAGGGTAGTATATGGTGCATTTTACATCAGTAAAACTGAACCTAAGTTAAAGGATTGTGTGTACAAACACATAAATGACATGAGAATCAATAAGGGAACAACTGGATTAGCAAAACATGCTGGAGATGCTCCAGGTCATTCTTTTAAATTTGTGATCATTCAGAAAGTCACACAAGGTGAACGTAACTATCCTTGCCAGCTGAAAAATGCGAGCTATTTTGGCAACTTTATTTGCACACCGATAGCTGGCCTGGACTTAATGGTCATACCTCCATTGATTGTTTATTAAAACTTAATGCTCTAAAAAGATAAAATTTAAAATGCTGGTTCCCTTTCAGTAGTCCACTTTTATATTCAATCTTCTAAATGGAGTTTTTTGAATTTCTTGTTATGCAACAATAACAACAATGGGACATTCTTTTATTTAAGAGATTAAATGAAGAATTTTAATAGGGGTGTATAGCTTTTAATTTCTTTGAGTGAGAGATGGTTTAGTTCTCATGTAATTCAGGATGTTATATAAGCTTCTTTTTCAAGTAGCTTGGATTTTCACTGTTTTATCTGAAGAAATTTTGTACTTATTAAAATGAAAGCACTAAAATCAAACATTTCTTTCAGCTTCTGCTGTGGTGGTGGTGCTGCGGTAGCATTGTCACCTCACAGTAAGACATTGTCCTGTTCAATTCTCAGCTAAAGCATCTTCTGTGTGGAGACATGCGTGAATGGGCATACCTTCGTTGAAGGTTGCATGTCAGAGCCGGCAACTCAGTACGTAAAAATCTACTGCCAATCATTAGTGGACCGGAGTTCCGCTGTGGTGACCCCTAACCAGGAAAAAGCCGAAAGACACAACAACATTGTTTCTCTGGAATTGTTTTTCTGCTGGAACTGTGGTTTAGTGCCTCTGCAGTATGTAATGTTTTATGGTCTCACTAATCCTTACTTTTTCTGTTCTATCAGTGAGTCAGCGGCAATCCAGTGAGTTGTGTAGAGATTTATGCCTAATTCAGTGAGTTTGCCCACACTGACAGAGTGTGGTATTACATCAAAAACCTTAACCAGGCTGAACTAGGTGCCATGCACCATTTTCCCTTCATCCATCATCTTGGTTACCTTCTCAAAGAAGCCTACCATGTTAAGGAGGCATGATCCTCTTTTGACAAACTCAGTCTGGGATTGGTGTAGTGACTGTAAGCTGACAATGTTTTTGTTGGTTTACAATCAAAAGGGCGATCAGACTTCATTCGAATTCCATTTGTCTGATCGCCCAATTCGATAATTTGAAATAATGAAAAAAAAAATGTGGAAATGCACAACAGCGAATGCTAGTGTGCATTAGCTGTTGTGCATTTTAACATTTTGAATGTAGATCGCACTATAGTGGGGATCAGAAATGTACCCTTTCCCTCACTGTAGTGTGATCTCAGAGTTTGTATATATAAGTATCAGGGGGTGTGGGGGTTCAGGGCATTTTGTTATTGTTGACTGGAAGTGTAGTATTTTTGGTGAAGTCGACATTTCTGAGATGTCAACTTTACCAAAATGCTGCATTCTATTTCTAGTTTGCTGTTTCTTGTGATTTCCGATATTTTGATTGAGAAGTCTGAACACTTGCACAATGTTGGTGCGATGATATGATAATAAGTGTTTTTGTTGATCATTTCAGTGATAATTTATTTCATAGCTTTGCCTACTAGACTAGTCAGAATAGTGAGTCCATAGTTTCTGGGGTCAGTTGGTAGGCTGCCCTTGTGCCCTTGTGTGCCCTTGTGCCTTGTGTGCCCTTGTGCTGTCTTCCATTCATTTGGTATGTAACCTGTTTTGATACTGTGGCACAAAAGTGACTCAAGTAGTCCTAATAGGTCATATTTCTGTCTATTTAGGAGGCAATCAGGGACAGTATCAGGCCCCACTGAGTCTGTGTTTTTAGCCTTAGTGAGTACCACTGTGTCCTGCTCCCTGCATAGTTGGTGGAGTTATAATGGTAGGGATTTCACAAGGAGCAGTGTGGGGGAGTCAGGGTTAAAGTTTGAGCTGAATTTCTCAGCCAAAAGATTTGCTATTCACTCCACTCAGTAAAGACGGTACCATTTTCTACCAGCTGTGCATATCATTCTATGTTTTTTTTTCAGGTTTTGACCATAGCTGTAGAAGGCCTTGTGGTTGTCTTTAGCCTGAGAAGCTATCTTGATCTTGTAATTGGCCTTGTTGGATTAAATTACTCTTCTTAGTTTCCTGTGCCCTTGTCATTATGAGAGTTGCTCGTTATGACTTTGGCCATGAATTTTTTTCCTTTTCTTATATAATGCTCTTTCTGACTTTAGCCATGATTTTTTTTTTACTTTTGTTATATAAGCTGTTAAGATTAGGATTACACCAGTATGGTTTGCTTTGTGCTACTTATGGAAGGTACATTGTCCTCTATACAGCCATTTACATGTTTGTACAGTGTTTCAGTGAATAATTCTGCACAGGTGTAACATCGCAGATGTCTATATCCTTCAGAGTGAGGAGATACTGTAAGGTGTGGAATTTCTTGCTTAGGCTCCTAGTATTGAGCAGTAACCAAACTAGGTTCCATTTGATTTTATTTGCTATGTCAGTAGGTTTGCCACTTTGGCACTGCCTATAAAAAGAACTGAAGAGGTGGATGAAATTTTAACTAAAATCCAGAAGCCAGTTGGAACAGGTGCAGGCTATCCTTGGCAAAGCAACATGGTCTGTTAACTATGTCTTCCCAGGTGGAATGATATTGAGCCCCCTGGACTGACACCACAAACTAAGCCGATTGTTAAAGTCAATCATTTTTTGTTCATACGGCCGCATTATTCTTGGTGATGGTAGGATGTTGTTCAATGCAAGGTATATACAAGTCTGAGACATATATTTAGAGAGATACATAATGTCTCTCTTCATATAATGCAGAGAAGTATGTCTCAGGTTGTTTACATACACATGGACTGTGATACAATAATACTAGCACGTGTGGTGCAATGACTTGAGTGCATGTGTAATTTGACAGAGTCAGGCTCCAGATAAGCAAATAACTGTAATGTTGTCCTTGTCCAGTCTGGTGAGTGAGGCATCTTTGTGTCATATAACAGAGTCCACTATGACAAGAGTCTTAGGTAAATTGTTTGCTTGCTTGAATTATAGGCTTTGTTTCAGGGGGTCCATTGGGGGTAGGCTTATATGTGGTAGTTGGTGTTTCTTCTGATGTTTTTACTCATTCTTTCATTCATACATACTTTGGTAAGTGGGTGAGAAAATTAATCAAAACAATCATTACAACTACAAACTATAACCTGAGCTGAGTGTCCAAACAATAATTAGAAATACAATCAATTAAGTATACTTTTTGCAGTTTAAGAAAATCAGAAAGGAAAAGCTAACTCCAACCCAGAAAATGAATGGCTCAGTATCCAACCACTGTATCCACTCAAGTCAAAAAAAGATATATATGAAGACAAGTAGGAAAAAAAGTATCACTAACACAATCCTAAATAAAAAAATCTTTCACTGCAAAACCACAAAGAAAATAAATGATTTGTCACACAGAAGGCTTGCAGACAAAAACTGCACATCACATTTTTTTAATGAAAGTGTGTTACTTATGATCAGAAGTTAAAGCAACTTTTTTCACTAAAATAGATATACCCAAGAACCAAGAGGAGGTAGGTGTATAACAGGATTACTTCTCCACATTATATATGCATATATATAAATATATTTATGTGTGTGTGTGTGTGTGTGTGTGTGTGTGTGTGTGTGTGTGTGTGTGTGTGTGTGTGCGTGTGTGTGTGTGTGTTATATAAGCTTACACTGAAAAAAAAAGCTTTGATACTCCAAAGATTGAACAGAAATGCTTGCACCTTAAATGATCAACAAAAACAAACAAAGAAAAAAATATATTTTTACAGCCCCCCCATGCACTCACACATACAAACACACACACACACACACACACACACACACACACACACACACACACACACACACACTACTAATTAAATATACCAGTTCCAGGATCACACTACAGTGGGGAAAAAAGGAACATTTCTAAATCCCTGCTGAACTACAGTCTTATATTGAAAAAGGTGGTAATGTCTGAATAGTGGATTTTCAATCAGTTGCACTAGCTTTTCCACTTTGCAACAGAATAGCTATGTGTGTGTGTGTGTGTGTGTGTGTGTGTGTGTGTGTGTGTGTGTGTGTGTGTGTGTGTGTGTGTGTGCATGTGTGTGTGTGTGTGTGTGTGTGTGTGTGTGTGTGTGTGTTATGCAGTTAAACTGCCAAGAGCAGGATGAAATACTTACTAAAGAGACATGCCTCTCAGAAGGAAGGACAATTAAAAATATCATTTCAATGTTTATGCATAATTAGGGGATCAGAAATTTATGTGGCTTCCCAAAAATGTTTGACCTACCAAAGTCCAGTAAAAGATGAGAGTATGTAACAAAGAAGGCATTGGTCGAAATGTAAGCTTATATAGAAAACTATCAATGGAAATTTGAGCACAATTTGATGGTTAACTATCAGGTCTATCAAAATGACAACATGACTGTTTGTTTCTTGGAACACGGAGAATAAACTGAAACCTTCTCATCTGAAAAATATTTATAAGGATGCTAATGCAGAAGTCCAATAAAACACAAAGAATGGACAGATGATGTTCCAGCTATGAACTTTGTGCATGTTTTGTTGGCAACTTCCTAGTTTCATTAGCAAACATGAAGGACATGTAAGAATAAATTATCTGTACATAAACTTAAGAGAACATTTGGCTATCAAGGCATTTGAAGCTCAGTACAGGAATAAACAGATGCAATGATATTTATGACCATGATTGATTTCATATGTCTTGGATTCAAAAGTATAAAAGGACAAGGCATATACTACTTCTATAAAAGCCGTGCCAAAGATCACATTGTTTTATACTGGTGTGCATTTTTTCTAGTATATATGTTACTTGTCTTTCACTGTGTAGTGGTATATTTGCCTAAGTCTAATGATGCAGCCATAACTGTACATCCACATTTTATCCATTTATAACTAGCATGTGTCAGATCAAGCACAAGTGACTGCAGAAATGCTGTTCTTTGCAGAACTTAGAAGTTTTTTTTTGTGTGTTTACTCTGAGTATCTTGTTTTGTTAACTATGATGTTCTAGAAAGTTTTACTAGCAATCCCATTCCTCCTTCCTTGTGGCACTCATCAACAACAGTCTCCTATATGGGACAATGACCCATTCCGTTAACATCCAATGAATTATTAAGATAAATAGGATGGTGAAAGAATCATGGAGTGAGATGGCTTAGCTTTTATTCGGCATGTGATAAGAATGGTCTGTGTTTGATGTTGACTTTAGCCATCCATCTTTGAGAGGGAAGAGACAGAAAAGACTCATGTAGATATTCAGGCATGACAGTTCTCAAACACGATAAAGGAAATTATGAGCCCTCCACACAGCTGAGCACTCAATCCTAGACTCATAGTCATGACCATTGACAGAAATCTGTACCATTTAAATCTGGCATGGTCATTTACACCAAAAGTCCTGGATGAAGACAAGACACCTGAAATTGAGAACACCAGTCCTAATGTCACAAAACACAAATAATAACATGCATGCATGCATACTTACAATATGGTGGCTGCAGTGGTGCAACAGTTAGTATTGTCACTTCATAGCAAAAGGATCTCTGGCTCAATTCTTGACTGAGGTGCCATCTGTGTGAAGTTTGCATGACCTCCCTGCAGCTGCATGGGTTTCTTCCAGCTGCTTTGGTTTCCTCTCACATTCCAAAGACATGCAGTAGGTGGATTGGATACTCAAAATTGGCCATAGGTGGGTGTGAGTGTACGTGCAAGTGAGTGGTATAGATGAACTACTGAGGCAGGGCTAGCCACCCAGTAGTGTAAACTTTGGCTTGAAATGATTGTCACTGTTGAAGTGACACCCCAGCCCCATGTGCAAAATGGGAAAAAGGGGTGGAGGATGGATCGATGCAAGCATATGCACATACATACATGCATACATGTATACTTGCATACATACTTGTATATACAGTACTTAGGTCCTACAGCCAGTTAAGACCACTAATTCATGTAATGAAGATTCATGCACCCTCTGAACAACCCAAGCATCCAGACTCCTTTTAAATATATATGGGCAATTATTTCCAGTTTGAGTAAAAAAATTCAGATTACTATGCTTAAGGGCTCTTATATTATTGTTAATTTCAATATCAAACCTAATTTCCAAACTAGTATCTTGAAAGGTTTTATAAGCAAGTATGTTTTCCATGTAAATATCTGTAACCAACAGAGTGTGAATTTAAATTTTTATACCTTGAATAATAATCTAAGTATTTCAAGGAAGCTATCATTTTTGTAAAATCTCCTTTGAAATCTTTCTAAGCAATTTAATTTTGCCTGTTTATGTGCACAAAATGTGATATTATGTTCAGTAATTGGATGCATGTAAGTTTTAAATAACTCATTTAGATAATATTCATCTCTTGCTGTTAAACGGTTCATCAATAAGCCCATATATTTATTAGCCTTTGCAGAAAACTTTATCAGCATGTTGCTTAAAAGACAAATTGGCAGAGACATGAATACCCAAATCTCAATATGAGTTCACTTCCTGAAGTTTAGTTGAAGATAAATAATAGCAGGCCAGCATATCTTATTTGAGAAATACATTATCTTATATTCATCCATATTAAATGTAAGACCAACATTGAGTGCTCAGTTAATCATACTTGAAAGATAATTATCGAGATGCTCAAAATCAGTTCTAAATTATAAACCCTATTTTGCAGTTGTTTGTGTATTTAAAGATTCACAATTTGTCTCTCTCTCTCTCTGTGTATATATATATATATATATATATATATATATATATATATATATTCACACATGCACACGTGTATTTTCATATACAAACACCGCTATAGACAGATATAGATACACACTGTTATTAACAGAAAGAAGCTATAGTGAGTCTTATAGTATTTTAAATGAGTTAAGTAGCCACAATAATATCTGCAGTTGCTTAAATGATTATCATCCCTCTCACTGACTTATAGCTATCAGCTATCTCTTTTACTGCAGCACTCATGCAAAAATGGAATAGCCTTTGGAGTCAATAATTCATTTCCAAAATATGAATTCAAACTTGGAGGGCAAAACCAACAGAAAAGTGAATTTTCATGTTCACTATTAGCTTCATTTTATAATTTCCAGTTACATATTTTAGTTTTAGAAGGTACACCTTACATACAAGCTCTTTAAGGTTTCCCAGTAATCCTACCATTCATATGATGACAGCTGAGTTCTGCTTTATGAGCATCAGTTCAGTCCAAGATAAAAGATAAATACTACTTCTGGTTTCACCTCCAGCATACTTTAACATCTGAATGGGACTACTACCCAGTAGAACAACATACATCCAGATAACTCTTTCAAGTCTCCTCTGGTATTTCTCCAAGTACACTGCCTAGTACTGACCACTCTACAATAATTACAGCATCGTATTCTGCCTGACCATAATGGCAAAAAACAGATGCAGCAATTCTAGAAAAAATCCAGAACTATCATTTTCCATAGGTTCATTTTCAGGTTCAAACTGTTTAATATATTACTGGGCAGCATAATCATTTTTTTACAGATGTTACCAGTATTATCAGTTCAGTATTTTGCAGCTAAATAAATAATTTCAGAAGAAAATATTTTGCTTTGCACAAGGAATGATACATAGTTGATTGACGGCTAAATAATAGACGTTGGTTCATGCAGGACAGGCAGAGAGATAGCAATCCCAGCTAATAACAAATGATCTACTGAAACAGTGTTTCACAAGCTTTAGGGTCACTCTGAGACACCGAATTTCTTACATTATAGGGGAAGGTCCTTTTACATTGATTTTTAGCTAGGTGGCATTTACAGCAGGTTTTAGTCACATTATCAGAATATTTAATACATTTTGCAATTGTGATCATATCAATCTATTCATATTTAATGTTCATTTGTGACACTTGTATGCTTATGTGTCAGGCAAATTGCCAATCTGAACTGGAATGTCTTATTTCTGCTTTTTACCATAAATGTACCTCAGCACCTTCCAGATCCATACAGAGATTCAGCACATGTCCATTTAAGTATAAGGACAATATATTGGCTCAGACAACTGGGGCCAGACCTCCTTAAATACCACAAGACAGACTTCAAAATCATCTCCCTGTGCAACTATTTTTGGTGGTAAATAACGATTTTTAAACTCCACTGAGAAGCTGTTCGCTTACTGCAATATTTATTTTTTGTTTTAGGTTACGTAAATGCTGGGCAGTGGTGGGAAATTGCTCCATATGTATTTTGACAGGATTAACTGATGTTTCAGGTAGGTTATCAGTCTTGGCTAATAGAAAAAGTAAGCAAAAAAGATATGTGTAGTCTAAACAAAACAGTTGTAATATGCATAGATGTGGAGTTCTTGTTCAAGTAGTAACTATTATTTCTGCCATGAGAATCATTTTATCAAGGTGGATCCCCATTTTGGCTGAAATATTTGAAACACATTAGTCTGACAATTTGCATCATTCTGACAGGGAATCAGAGAAGTCAATGAACCAATAAAAGTGTGAAATAGGCCTCTGTTTCAACATCTTATTGGGAAGCATAGCATTCTATTCACTGGGCAACTGGCACTATGAGCAATCCCTCAGATGGTGCCCCCTGAAAAATAAAAGCAACAAAACAAAACTAATCCACACATACACAACCACACCTACACACATGCACATTGTAGGCAGTCTTTAATCTTTTAAATTACTTTAGCAGTCATGATATAAATCATACCATCTTAAAGCAGGTAGATACTTCTTTCTCAATGCCAGTTATGTCCACCATGAGTTTGGGCCCAGTGCAGCCAACGTCCCTGTCCCATCCAAGAAACAACTTTAGGCAAAATCCAAGCATCAAGGACTCTTCACAGTTAAAAGTTTATGGTTGAAAAAAACTTGCAAACTGTTTTTATGCCAATGAAAGTATGACATTATGAATTAAACAATAAATAGTTTCTTGAGCCAGTAAGTCAATATTCAAATGCTGATTTATAAAACATTAAGGGAAATTCTTCCTATTCAGTCTTGGGGATGGAAAACTGAACAAAAAACTGTAGGTTCATATTCTCTGTTAGTTTCAATGAGTAACTTCTAATCTCTTTGATCACACATTTCACCTGATGCAAGTAAACTTTACATGGTAGCGTTTTTAGCACTACCATTATCGTTCTTTTCATAGGATGACAGCACTGTTATGCATTACGGTAATCAGAAGAGTCAGTCATGGCAGTAAAAATACTGCTTCTGCCTTCTGCACAATCAAGCATTAACATCCAGGGAGAATGCTGAACTGCAGAGCAAAGCTAATGCATCCAGTTAACTTTAAGACTCCTCTGACTACCTTACACAGGAAGGTAATCTCACACTGGGTGTAGACATATATATATATATATATATATATATATATATATATATATATATATATATACATAGAGATATATCCCCGACAACGGTAAGTCAAGGTATTACAGAACGGAACACATTTCCATTCCCGTAATACACACAAAAAACACATTAAAATGTGTGTAGCAGGGGGGCAAGCCCCCTGCACCCCCTACTTAAATATACCAACTCCGAGATTGAACTACAGTTGAAGAATGGGACTAACTCCCATTCTGCACTACTCACCATTGTTGGGGATGTCTGCTGTCGGTGATGTCGTCTCGGTGATGTGGTCGTCAGGGATCCGGCATTTCGTTCTTCTGTCGTGTACCCATATATAAATAAATATATATATATATATCTATATGTGTGTGTGTGCATGTGGGTGTGTGCGTGTGTGTGTGTGTGTGTGTGT
>NC_056737.1:1471430827-1471480827 GCF_019279795.1 Protopterus annectens
CAGATATCTTAATTTAAGAGTTCAAGAGGAATGCAAGCCTTTTAACTGCTGCTGCTGCCAGTGCTCGATCGCTTTCAGTCTTCACACTCTCTCTCACACATGGATGCATGGATACATTAACACACACACACACACACACACACACACACACACACACACACACACACACACACACACACACACACACTTCTGCTTTCATGCATGCAAATACTGTCAGAAACACAAACCCACATAAACACACACACACACACACACACACACACACACACACACACACACACACACACACACACACACACACTTCTGCTTTCATGCATGCAAACAGTCACACATGCTGGCAGAAACGCAAACCCACATAAACACACACACACACACACACACACACACACACACACACACACACACACACACACACACACACACACACACACACAAACACACTTTTTTTGTTTCGTTTATTTTTTACACTTGCCAAACAGCAAAAGCGCTGCTTAAAGAGCATGAACTAGTAGCTCTATCAATCTCAATCTCACTCTCCTGCATGCATACACTCTCACACACAGATATAAACACACACACTTTTTAAAAATTTTATTTTTTATATTAAACTGACTAAACAGCAAAATTGCTGCTTACTGAGCATAAAATAATGGCAGCCATTAGGTTACTTTCAGTCCAAGCTCAACGGCAGCTTAATATATTGCCTTGAAGTGGCAGACTCGTTTTTAAGTGGGCATTACCTGCAGATTAACATTCTGCTGTAGAACATTTATTCTCCAATCAGGGTGCCAATGTACAGGTCACCCATTCTCTAATCAAAAGTAATAGAAACTCATGCTAGTGTCATGTTGCATACATAGCTGAAGGATATTACTACATGCATGCATTACTGGAGTACATAAAATATACACTGCTTATTGTGATCTTACCACATGTTTCTTCACACTAATGTCACAAAGGTGTATTTCAACTTATGTTGCAACTCCAACGACTCTTTGTGCACTGCTGTTGTGTATACTTGCATTGCTTTTCTTAAATTCCTAGCATTTTTATCTTTACACCCATAACTTGACAAGTACTCTTAGAAGTAGTTATAAACCACTAATATATATATATATCAATACAGGACTGGATGCTGTGGCAGGTTAGTCATGAGTCATTACGTACTTTTCTTAAAGTACTTACTGAGCTGAGAGTCTATATGCCTAAATATATGAGACTAACTTAGTAATTTAAAAAATAAAGACAGCAGAAATAACCCAAAAAGCATTTAGTGAATTACAACATTAAACAGTAAGCGCTTTCATCACAAATAGTGACTTCTTCAGACTCAGTAATGTGTATGACTTACTTTACAATTTAAGTGATACAACCACCAATCACATCTTGAAAAATAGGGTCTACTTTAGATCGCCGAAAACTTGAAATCTCGAGCAGTCACATGAGAGAATGCAGGTATTCCATATTCATTCTTTGGATCACAGTACAGTGGAGATCGGGATATTTGCCCTTTCCTCAATGTAGTGTGATCTCGGAGTTGTAATATATATTTAGCGGGGAGGGTGGGGGTATAGCCCCCCACAATAACGACTTTGAATACCTGCATATTCACTCATGCGAGTGCTCGAGATTTTAAGTTTTTGGCAATATAAAGTAGACTTGAAAAATAAATCATGTGAAAAATACAATTTCATCAATGCTTCAGCCCTTTTCTTTTCAAATAGGCTACAAAATCATGCTTATTATTCAGGGCGGCAGAAAGCAGACATTTAACCTGACCTGCCAAAGGTACTCACGCCAGCCCAATTCTTCTTCAGCATCAAAACTATTTTCATAACTATTCCCTGCAATACAAAAAATTTAAAATGCATCGAACATCCACTGGCTTTGCAATGCTTAGCTAATGTATTTTAACATCACCTATTTTGACAGCATGTTTATGCTCATAGATGTGTTTTTATAATTCCCTGCTAGTACTTCCAACATAAAAAGAAGGGCAAGATTGACACATCACTAAATATACAACAAATCTACTTTTACATGTAAAATAACATATACATTTAAATTTAAATCCATTAATATTTATTTCCTTCACCCCAGTCAACAATCACACAACTTACAATTAAAATACTTGAACATACCTATTTTGGTGATATTATTGACTAAAATAGGCTTATTAAGCTTTGCTTGAAAGTAATTTTTAAAACTTTTGCCTCTTTTTAAAATAAATAGAGGTTGGTCACCCACTTTATCCTTAAGTTCATCACAACTTTCTATTATTTTCCAATTATTTCTGATAATACTCTTACTAGCAGTATTATCTACATTATTACTAATCTGCATGGAAATGTTATAATCTTTTTTGTCATTCACAGAATTAACTGATCTTATCTTCTGCTGTCTCATTTCATTCACAGCTGAAAAGGACTTTCTTAATACTTTTTATGGTTAACCCGTATACACAAATTTGTCACAATGAACTTTACTTTCATCATAAAAATCTTTATCTCTCTCAGTTAACCTATTAATACTCATCGGCTGACCCGTAACAATAGTATCCTTCACCTTTTTACTACTGTAATGCAAGTAGGAATTGTTCTGAATATCTTTCTTACATATTTTTGCAAATAATCTCCCTTCGCCTTTAATTACTGAAAAATATAAGAATCTAATTTTCTTTATATCATACTCTACTGTAAACTGTAAGTAAGAATTGATACTATTTAAATATCAATGAATTAATTCAAAATTTTCACATCACCCCTCAACACAAAAAAAATCAATCGTTTAAAAATATAATATTCTTAGAAAATTTACTGCATAAGACATTGACTCTTTCACAAGCTTGCATAAATAAATTGGCATAACTGGGGCCATAACAGCCCCCATAGCCACACCATTAATTTGATGATACACACAATTATCAAACACAAAATAATTATAACTCAATATTAAGTCAGTTCCATTACAAGCTCAATCGTATTTTTAGAAAACACATTTGAATTAAGTAATTCAAATCTTGCCATGTCCAATCCTTCTTTGTTAGGTATCACTGTATATAAGGTATCACTGTATATAAGGATAAGATATCTAAAGTAACCATTAAATCATCCTGTAAAACTTCCAAAAGTTCAACTTTCTTTTTAAAATCAAACGTATCCTTAAGATATGTTCCACCGAGCTCTACAACTCTTTGCAAATGCCTGTCAGCATAAATAGCTAAGGCTTCTGTCTTGCTTTTAACACTAGAAACAATTGATCTGAGCAGTGGATCATCTAAATCTTTATGAAGTTTGGGTAAACCAAATATATGGCTGAGCTTTGGGTTATCTATTCTTAGTTATTTTCTCACAGTATCTGTAATTCTGTTAGTGTAAAACAATTCTTCAGAGTCAATAAACGAAAAAGATTTTTTTAACTTCCATAAAAGAAAAATCTAATATCAGACAACATACTGCACATTTTAACATCATAATCTTTTCTGTTCATTAAAACTAAAGCCCTTCCCTTATCGGCCTTAATAACTAAAATTTCTGATTTCTTAATTAAACTTTTAAATATCACATTTTCTTGGACAGTCAAGTTATAATATCTACAATTAGGTTGTTTATTGAACATTTGTAACAATTGTACTTCAGTTGTCATCAAAAATACTTCCAATTCTTTCTTTAGAGGGGGATTAATAATACCAGGTTTATTAAATTCACTTGCAGTATCTGCACTTTCATTAAATATTAATTTAAAATTCAACTTCCTCACATAGCCTCTTAAAGAATTGATGGTGTTACATTTGTCAGCTCTTCCACTAGGGACAAAGTTCCATCCTATACTCAACAAAAAACAGGCTTCGTGGTGCATGTCTGTGTGCAATGGATCTGAGGCATACTGCAGAGGAGTGGCCACCTTTGGCCAATGTGTGTGTACCCACCCATGTCCTACATATGTCATACTGTACATTTATGTAACCGGAACACTTGTCTGTGTTCCGAGATCATGTCTTAAAATATCCAGTGTGCTGTCTGATTGCTTCACAGGCATTGCAGACTAGCAAGGCCAAAGTAATGACCGCAGAGTTGAACAAGTTCTCTATGCATGCTCGGTCATCTGTATCTTCACTGCAAGGTGGGCCTACAGACAGTGTGTTTGAGACTGTCAACACCAAGGGTATAGTAGCATGACCCTATCATTGCTGGAGTTGCAGGTTGTCACATTTGTAGGTATGCTATTGTGACCATGCCTTCTCATGGGAGTACAGTTAATCCAACGGCCACATGGCTGGCAAAGCTTTGTACCCACTTATCCATGTTATGGCGCACTGCCAGGTGCTGTGTTGCCTTAGGAGAATTACATAAAGGTGATAACATGTTACTCTGCAGCATTTGTCAGGCCACTGCCTAACAAAGGCCTGCTGTGATGTAGGCACAAGCAAGACTCTATTGCTAATGGCGGTATCACTGACCGCTGTGGAGATGTGGACAGTGTCCCAGACCCTATACTGCTATGCCTATCCCTTGCCAAATGATCCCAGGCCTCAGACTTACATTCTGAGCCCTGGGAATCACACTGCAGCAGCCAGGGTTGATAGTCTTTTACCAGGAGTCCAACAAACACTCTGGACTCATGCACACCCCTCCTGTGTGCTGAAAGCATGATTCCTCTCCAACACCACCAGGCATACCAACAGCCAATTGAGACTCCAAACAATGGTGTGAAATTCCCACCTATTTGCTTTATCCCACCTATTGGCCTTAATATAGGCTGCATTCCCACCTTACACGTCATAGTTTAACTTTTTAAAAAAGTGTCAAATTCTTAACATCGAGGCAAACCAATTCAACAGACCTGACCATTGTAAAACTCGCACTACCCATGTTTCATCAAAGCTGAGCAATGCACAAACATTGTGGGCCACTAACCATATTTAAGCAGTGCTTAGCATCTGACAGCTTTATTAAATGTAATATTTTTTTTTTTATTTTGAACTAAACTGCCATTTTAGTCTTGTCACATATTTTCACAACAATAAATGTAAAAGGTGGAATCGGCCAGGACTCAAACCGGCGACCTACTCATGATAGGTCATTACTTGACCTATTTAGCCACTTGGATAGGAAAGAAAACCATTATATCTTCACATATACTACTAACATGCCTGTTAGTGTTGCTAAGCACTGCAACACGCTGCACAAACATGCATTAAAAGAAAAAAAAAAGTATTGCACAATTGATTACATCCAGTGTCTATTTTTAGATATATGGCAGGTGTCTGCTATGTATGTAAGCACAGTTTGGCATCACTAATCACCGCATACACCAGGCAAACAGGCAGATTATATATATATATATATATATATATATATATATATATATATATATATATGTATAAAAACTATTTATACAATAGCAGCATACATTACAGTGATTATCTTCCTGTGTTTACCATCTGTCCAGACCACAAGAATGGGACAGCCTCAATACTGCTGCTTGCATGGATTGAATGTCTGTGTTACTGAGATCTCCCTCAGCAGCACACCATAATTAATATGCATGGCGTACTGCTGAGGGGGAACTGTGGGTGTGTACATGGGTACATTCTGTGTAGGCTCTATATGCAGCCTACACAGACTGTATTGAATCCAGGGGAATGCTTTTCATGTTTACTCTGAATTTAATTACTGTTATCTCTTTTAACTATACATACTGTTTGCTTTGTTTTAAAGCTATAAACAGTGTTTGCTGCTTTTCTCCAAATTTTGTATTATCATTTTGTATGACCTTTGACACAACTTATTGTACTGCTGTCTGATTTCAATGCTTTCTGCCTTATGACCCAAACTGTGGCTTAAAAGTCTCCTTAGATCAGCTCACCTACCCAGTTATCAAACTGTAATAAATAAACTAATGAAGCCTTTATTATTATTATTAGAAGAAGAAGAAGAAGAAAAGAAGGTTGTGAACAGAAAACAATCAGAAATCTTATTCAGCCCAATGAGGTACTATTTTAGAATTATATAGTTTTAACTTAAGACAAAAATGGCTGTACACAACTGGTTTAGAGTACATTTCTCATGTATTTCACCATCACTGATAGAAGCAAATTTGAATAAAAGCAGGCTGCTCTTCATCTCCAGTTTTGAGAGCATCCCTCCAGACCCCCATTCTATATAAAAATTACACATTTGTATAAGAAAAAGAGAAATGCCAAGGAAACTGTAATGTGGTCTAATACAAATGCAGCTTTCTATGTAGATGATTGTCTTGCCTTCTATTAATTTCAAAAAGTGATTATGACCACTTGTTTTGAGGGCTGTTAAAATGCTATCAGCTGGGTCTCTATCACCTGTCAGGAAACCATTTTTAGAATATTTCTATAAAATTTTATTGAAGTATTTTAATAAAACAGAGAAGTGTCTAGAACAGTCTAGCCTGACACCAATGAGCAGGGTCACCAGAATGCAGACTTTGAACAATATCATCTCCTTGTTTAACTTAATGCAGTGACTGTACATTACCTGGTGGTATATAAGCGGAAAACTGGAGTGGAACATGTGGAAATGAAAGGTAATACAGAACGTTCTGTTGGTAGAGGAAGGTAAAAGAATTAGTGCAAAAGCACTGGACGAGAGGCTTTCCGTCAAGATATGAATGAAAGGCAGTGAGATCAGTGGACAGGTGAAGGCTGGAGGAGAGGCAGAAATATATTGTGATAACGAATGTTAGTTTGATAGAGATGTTTTCTAAAGTGAGGATGTGGTTTTAAAAGAGTGGAATAATGGTCGTCTGCAAAGAAAATCAATATATTAAAGAATTTAGAGCTTATCACTTTGGGATGTATGAAACATTTAGATGTTATTAATTTGGAATGTATGAAAGCATTTAGATGTTCTTACTTTGGAAATATGAAGCATTTAGATGTTATCACCTTGAAATGTATAAAGCATTTAGATCTTCGTACCTTGGAATGTATGAAGCATTTAGATGTTATCACTTTGAAATGTATAAAGCATTTAGATCTTCATACCTTGGAATGTATGAAGCATTTAGATGTTATCACCTTGGAATGTATGAAGCATTTATATGTTCTTACCTTGAAATGTATGAAGCATGAAGCATTTAGACATTCTTACCTTGGAATGTCTGAAATCATGGCAGGTACAAATGGGAAGGTAGAAAATTATTGAGGCTGGAGAACTGAAGTTCTGCAGTTAT
This sequence comes from Protopterus annectens, assembly GCF_019279795.1. NCBI lineage: Eukaryota > Metazoa > Chordata > Ceratodontiformes > Protopteridae > Protopterus > Protopterus annectens. The sequence continues at coordinate 1,471,438,037 of NC_056737.1, forward strand.
GTACATAGAGAAATTGGTTAGGAAGTCAAAATTTATGAAAATGTGGCAATGACTGGACACCTAAGGGGAAAAGGACTTCATGGTTTCCCCATGTTTTTAAAACATTATGTGGGTGGAGCAGTTTGGGTTGTAGACGGCAGTGGGTAAATCCCCAAATCATTGTGTGATATATCAGTGATTGTTGTGCTAAAGAGCAGTGGGATGCAAAAGATGTGGCACCATGTTTTGCTTGTTTTGCTAATAAATGCAGAATCAAAATTAATTTTCCCAGAATTTTAGCAGTGAGGTTAGATGTGGTAATAAGTGACCTGATAGTTGTGTAGCAGGCCTTCTTTTTGAGAGATCATATTTCATCAAGTAAAAGGAAGCATTATTAAATCTTATGTACTAACATCTAGTAACAGGAAGCATTATTAAATCTTATGAACTATTAGCTAGTAAGAGGAATCATTATTAAATCTTATGGACTATCATCTAGTAACAGGAAGCATTATTAAATCTTATGGACTATCATCTAGTAACAGGAAGCATTATTAAATCTTATGGACTATCATCTAGTAACAAGAAGCATTATTAAATCTTATGGACTATCATCTAGTAACAGGAAGCATTATTAAATCATATGGACTATCATCTAGTAACAGGAAGCATTATTAAATCTTATGGACTACAATGAGAATAAGCAAGGTCATAATGCTGCTCTCTGCAAATGCTGAGCTGTAATCCTAGTATGGTGAAGGATGGTGGGTGCCTTGAACCTGAAATGTTAGGGGGCATGATTAACAGGTATCATTGGTGCATGAATACATACCAATATTGCTTTATAAAGCCACAAGAGAAATGTACCTTCATAAATGAATGCCTATACTGCATTTGAAAAAGCATTTGTAGTTTTATTTTGTGGATTAAAATGAATTCTACACTTCTTCAGTCAAGAAAGAGTTTAATTTCCAGCTGAACTATTACAGACTGATAAGATCTTACTTGTATACATTATCCTGTGAATGACACTTTTAAAGTGGATGGCAACTCATATTGGAGGCCAAAAAACACAGGCAGGAAACAGGTTGTGTTTTGTTTTGTTTTGTTTTGGTCCTCATCTTTCAGTTGCAGGTATGTTAGTTTTGAAAACTGTACAGGGCGCCAGATGATCTGGCTAAGGTTCTCATCAAGCAAGATCAACAAAACTGGCTTCTGGCACAACCCTAAAAATAAACAGTGCATTACATTTTGCATAACATTTTCTCCACATTGACCATACAGCATTTGTGCATTATTAGTGGGCATAAATATATTGTTAATTGTACAAACTGACTGTAGTGTTCTTAGTAAACAACAAAGGCTTTACAGGATGTTTACAGCAGTGCAATCTACTCTGAATTCCAAGCCAAAAAGTTAATTACTGTACTGTTTATGCATTCAGACTCATTCTCCTGTTTTCATCTTATTCTGTGTTGTATGGACATACTAATTCACTATGAAGTGTTCATCTAAAATTAGTATGAGCTCAAAATTGATGTGTGCTGTTTGTATTGTGCTTAAATATTTGAGACACAGCCATAATCTAGTATGCATATTTCTTAAAAAACTCTGAATACATGCATATCATATAGCATGGCTTCACTTACTTGTACTGAAAAACACAATATTTTAATGTCCAAAACATTATTCTTACTAACTGCAAATATATATACATACATGCACAGACAGAGAGAGAGAAGGGGAGAGATATTATGAGTAGATGACTACAAATACTTAGTGACATTTGGATACTTTGAGAAAATGAAAATGCAGTTCTTCACTGTCTGTGGAAATAATTAATATACATCACAGATTGCTTACCTACACTGTGTTTTAATGTGCAACATATTTGTTTGTCTCCATACAAGACAAGACATCTTTCCTTTGAGACACAGTCAGACAATGTAAATGATAGTAGCAGAACATAATGATTCGGTGTTTATCTGATGTTTTGTCAGTCAAGCAGACATTAATGAGCACATCTCCTTGTCACCTAATGAAAGGTGCTCACTGGTAACATGAATCGAGAAGACAATGACCCAGAAAGTGGTATGGCTCAGTCATCATTATTATTTCTCTTAATACATCCCACAATACCAGAACCAACAAGCTACGCACAGGTATACATGATAAAGCACAGCAAAATGTATTTTATTGCAATCATTATTTTTTAACACATGCTGAGAAATTCAGGCTCCACTAACACATAATAGGGACATAGTGCATCTTTGGGTAAGGCAGCTGGTTGACTGCATCAGTTAGAAGGGAAGGGAAAAAGACTTATTCCTTATTGCTTTTCACATGTTGTGATAGAGTTTTAGCTAACTGTTTCATAACGTTCCAAACATAGAAGGGAATAATATTTCACACTCTCTCAAGATGAAACTTTCCACTCCAGGTTTGAAACATAATAAAGATTTAAAAAATGTGCTTATTTTTTCTGAACATTTTAATATCTTTTTTTTTTTTTGTGAGCAGACTATTGTTTGTCATGATTCATCTCAGTGCTGACATTTCCTTTATAAAATATCATAAACAAAATATGATAACACTCTGGTATTGCAGTGTCAGGATAGTCTGATAATATGCTACACTTTTGATGTGTCATCCACTGGATGCGATTTGATGGATTTACAGTTGTGATCCCATCTGCCTGTAATAGTTTAATAGAAATTTAAAACACTTTCTCGTTGGAGGAAAAGTAAATTAATTTTATTGCACAAAGTCAAACTGAAAATATGATATATACATAGGGTGTCTATGTAAAAATGTAATTTGACATTTTAAACACGCCATGTGCTCCTGTAACTATATTGCATGTGCTAATTTTAAAGCAGTTATATTTTTTAACAGTGACCAAACATTGTAAGGCTCGCCTCAACATATACTGATGTGCAACATACATATATATATATATATATATATATATATATATATATATATATATATTAATATGGTTCTACCTGACATAATCGACACGCCAGAAGACCGACAACGCAATCACCGAAACCACATAACCGACAGTGCAAAAACACAAAACCCCACATGCCCGACAACGAAATAACCGACGGTACACAAACACGGAACCTCATACACTGCACACACCACAATCACAACAATCAACAAACAAAACACATTCCCTGTCCAAAACCCACACACACAACACAAGCACACCAAAATCCCTACAAACCCACACTAAACCTCACATACACAACTATCTACAACCCTAACCCAAACCCTAACCCTAAGGTCCATCACTATCGCATACTCAGCTAACCCGCGCCCTAACCCTAACTCACTTAACCCGCCCATAACCCAAACACAGTCACTACCGCACACTTACCTGACCCGCTCCCTAACCCTAACTCACTTAACCCGCCCCTAACCCAAACACAATCACTACCACACACTTACCTGACCCGCGCACTGACCCTAACTCACTTAACCCACCCCTATCCCCACACACCGTCAATATCCACACTTACCTTACTCGCACCCAAACGTCCATCACTACCGCATACTTACACAGCCTTTTCCCATGTCGGCATCCTCGGTGTCGGTGTTTTCATCCATCGCGTCGGTCTTCTGACTTGTCGATCTTCTGGGCCTCGCGATTCGCTTGTCGGTCTTCTGGCGTTTTGACTAACTCAGGTAGACCCATATATATATATATATATATATATATATATATATATATATATATATATGGGTCTAGGACACATGCTCGACTAGCAAACAAAACATTGAACGCACATACACGAAAGTGCTTAACATCGAAAAGCACTTCCGTGTATGTGTAGTACAAAAAAAAAAATCTACATTTCTGCAGGGCGGCTACACCCCCCCTGCACCTCCCACATGGGGGGCTGTGCCCCCCATACCCCCTACTTTATTATTCTCACTCCGAGATCGCACTACAGTGGGGAAAAGGGAATTTTCCCTTACCTGCATTGTAGTCCAATCTAGAAAACAGGCACACTTACATAGAAGCGCTTGTCGATGTTAAGTGCTTTTGTGTATGTGTGTTTGATGTTTTGTGATTTGGACATATGCTAGTCGAGCATGTGTCCGGATCACATATATATATATGGATTCACTTCATAACATTGAAATATCAAAATACTGAAACTCAAAACACTGAAACCAAAATACTGAAAACACATATTATGCATAAACTCAGCTTAAACAACATAAATCATAACAATTTCTACCAAATATATGCAGGGGGGCAAGCCACCCTGCACCCCCCATGTGGGGGGCTGCGCCCCCACACCCTCTGCTAATTAAATATATCAACTCCAAGATTGCACATAGTGTAGTTAAGTGCAATATTGGAGTAGATATATATAATTAGCAGGGGGTGTGGGGGGTGAAGGGGGGCTTGCCCCCCTGCATATATTTGGTAGAAATTGTAATGATTTATGTTGTTTAAGCTGAGTTTATGCATAATATGTGTTTTGAGTATTTTGAGTTTCAGTATTTTGAGTATTCAGTATTTTGAGCTTTCAGTATTTTGGTCTTCAGTATTATGAAGTTTTGTCATTTTCAGTATTTTGAAGTTTCAGTGTTATGAAGTGAATCCATATATATATATATATATACTAGAAAATTTGCTTCCATGTGGACAAAACACCTCTTCTGTATTTCAGTAAGACTAAACTCATGGAATCTTTGAACCAGATAAAGCATTCTGGTCAATTCAGAGTGAAAAAAAATATAAAAGTAACTTTTTGCAGTGGGGGTAACCTCCCATGTATCTGTACCTCATTACTTCTGTATAATAACGTCACAGTCCCACAGCCATAGAGAAAAAAATCCCATATACATTGAATCTCTGTAAGCATACAAGCAGAAACAACAAATGACAGGGACAGGAAAAGCAATAATGGAGGTAAGAATCATGAAATTAAACTCAGTGGATTTAAAACTCACCTGCTCAACACTCATTCAGGCATGATGAATCAGATGCTGTTGTGCCAACCCGACTTTTAACCACTATTAAAACAATTATGTTCCATTTTTGTATTAAGTATACTTAGATAAATCAGGAATACCATTGGCCGAAGGAGAAGAAGAGTGGGAAGGCATGCCCGAAGGCAGGTAAAGGTTAGGACTGTGGTATTGAGGTTCGGAACTTTGAATGCTGGCAGTATGACCAGTATAGGGAGAGAGCTAGCTGATATGATGGAGAGAAAGAAAGCTGGTATATTGTGTGTGCAAGAGACCAGATGGAAGGCTAGGTGTATCGGAGGTGGGTTCAAATTGTTTTATCATGGTGTGGATGGGAGGAGAAATGGCGTAGGAGTTATCCTGAAGTACAGTATGCTAAGAGTATTTTGGAGGTGAAAGGAGTGTTGGATAGAGTGATGTTTATGAAGCTGGAAATTGATGGTGTAATGATGAATGTTGTTAGTGCATATGCTCCACAAGTTGGGTGTGCGATGGATGAGAAAGAAAAATTTTGGAGTGAGTTGGATGGAGTGCTGATTGGAGCAGATTTCAATGGGCATGCTGGTGAAGGGAACAGAGGGGATGAGGAAGTGATGGGTAGGTATGGTGTTAAGTAAAGGAATGCAGAAGGCCAGATGGTAGTGGAGTTTGCGAAAAGGATGGACATGGCTGTGGTGAATACATATTTTAACAAGAGGGAGAAGCATAGGGTGACATACAAGAGTGGAGGGAGATGCACACAGGTGGATTATATCTTATGTAGAAGGGCCAGTTTGAAGGAGATTGGAGATTGTAAAGTGGTGACCGGGGAAAGTGTTGTTAGGCAGCATAGGATGGTGGTTTGTAGGATGACATTGGTGATCAAGAAGAGGAGGAGGAGTGTGAGGGAAGCACCAAGGATCAAATGGCGGAAATTGAAAAAGGGTAATTGTGAGGTGGTGTTCAGGGAAGAGTTATGACAGGTACTGGGTGGCAGTGAAGAGTTAGCGAATAGCTGGGTAACTACAGTAAAGCTATTAAGGGAGACGGCCAGAAAGCTACTTGGTGTGACATCTGGAAAGAGGAAGGAGGACAAGGAGACCTGGTGGTGGAATGTACAGGAGAGTGTACAGAGAAAGAGGTTGGCTTAGAAGTGGGATTGTCAGAGAGATGAAGAAAGTAGACAGGAGTATAAGGACATGAGGTGCATGGCAAAGAGAGAGGTGGCGAAGGCTAAGGATAAGGTGTATGGTGAGTTGTATGAAAGGTTGGACACTAAGGAGGGAGAAAAGGACCTGTTCTGATTGGCTAGACAGAGGAACTGAGCTAATAAAGATGTGCAGCAGGTACGGGTGATAAAGGATAATGAGGGAAACATACTCACAAGTGAGGAGAGTCTACTGAGCATATGGAAAGAGTACTTTGAGAGGCTGATGAATGAAGAGAATGAGAGAGAGAGAAGGTTGGATGATGTATGGATAAATGAATCATGAAGTGCAGAAGTGCAGTGGATTAGCAAGGAGGAAGTAAAGATAGCTATGAAGAGGATGAAAAATGGAAAGGCTGTTGGTTCAGATGACACACCTGTGGAAGCATGGAGGTGTTTAGGTGAAATGACAGTGGAGTTTTGAATTATATTGTTTAATGAAATCTTGGAAAGTGAGAGGATGCCTGAGGAATGGAGAAAAAGTGTTTTGGTACCGATTGTTAAGAATAAGGGTGATGTGCAGAGCTGTAGTAACAAAAGAGGGATTAAGTTGATCAGTCACAGCATGATGTTATGGAAAAGAGTAGTGGAAGCAAGGTTAAGAAGGGATATGATGATTACTGATCAGCAGTATGATTTAATGCCAGGAAAGAGCACTACAGATGCAATGTTTGCTCTGAGAGTGTTGATGGAGAAGTACAGAGAAGGTCAGAAGGAGTTGCATTGTGCCTTTGTGGACTTAGAGAAAGCATATGACAGAGTGCCTAGAGAGGAGGTATGGTATTGTATTAAGAAGTCGGGAGTGTCAGAGAAGTATGTAAAAGTGGTACAGGATATGTATGAGGGTAGTGTGACAGCAGTGAGTTCTGTGGTAGGAGTGATGGATGCATTTAAGGTGGAGGTGGGATTACATCAAGGATCAGCTCTGAGCCCTTTCTTATTTGCAATGGTGATGGACAGGTTGACAGATGAGATCAGACAGGAGTCCCTGTGGGCTATGATGCCTGCAGATGACATTGTAATCTGTAGTGAAAGTAGAGAACAGGTGGAGGTGACCCTGGAGGGATGGAGATATGCTCTAGAGAGAAGAGGAATGAAGGTCAGCAGGACCAAAACACAATATATGTATGTGAATGAGAGGGAGGACAGAGGAATGGTGAGGATGCAGGGAGTAGAGGTGGTGAAAGTGAATGAGTTTAAATACTAAGGAGCAACAGTTCAGAGTAATGGTGAGTGTGGAAGAGAGGTGAAGAAGAGAGTACAGGCAGGATGGAGTAGGTGGAGAAGAGTGTCAGGAGTGATTTGTGACAGACAAGTGCCAGTAAGAGTGAAAGGGAAGGTTTACAAGAAGGTAGTGAGACCAGCTATGTTATATGGATTGGAGACAGTGGCACTGACAAAAAGGCAAGAGTCAGAGCTGGACGTGGCAGAGTTAAAGATGTTAAGATTTGCACTGGGTGTGATGAGGATGGACAGGATTAGGAATCAGTATATTAGAGGGTCAGCCCTGCTTGGAAAGTTTGGAGACAAAGCCAGTGAGGCAAGATTACATTGGTTTGGACATGTGCTGAGGAGGGATGCTGATTATATTGGGAAAAAGATGCTAAGTATGAAGCTGCCAGGTAACAGGAAAAGAGGAAGGCCTAAGATAAGGTTTATAGATGTGGTGAGGGAGGACATGCAGGTGGTTGGTGTGACAGAGCAAAACGCAGAGAACAGGAAGAACTGGAAACAGATGATCCACTGTGGCGACCCCTAATGGGAGCAGCTGAAAGAAGAAAAAGAAGAAGATAAATCAGGAATATAGATTCACTTGCAGGAATAGTGTCTTTCTGACACCCTGCTCTCAGGTCTCCACTATGTCAAATTATCTTTTTCCATCCATTGCCTATTCTTTGAATATTTTGTGTAACCTTTATTCTGCTGTCCTTTGCAGACCAGAGAAAGTTAAAACAGGACTGCTGGATTTGCAGCAGAGTGTCATTAATCAACTAGTATTGGCCCTTAATTGAATGAAAATGAACTGCCCCTCCCATGAGCATATCCAAACATGTCATAAAGTACATCATCACCTCAGACTGGTTCATAGGATCCTCATATCTATACTTACACCAGTGATACATTTGGTAAATCATGGTACTCTCTACATGTGAATGAGCTCTAGAGCAGACTTCCACTGTTAAAACAAAAGGAGTAAGTACTGACATATTTATCAAATCAATTATAATACAGAGCATGTTGATATTTTACTTCACAGCAACAGAGTTTCCCTGCATATTATACGTATTTGTATTAAGTCCATTGTCACACACTAGGCTGAATGATTCAATTCTTGAGTATAATGTGGCTACCCATTGGCAAAATGTCACGGACTTGTTAGGCACAGAGTAAATAAGACAGCATTTCTTTCTTTCCTTCTTTACTTTAAGAAGACAATATAATAGTCAATACTATTTCATTAGTAAGCAAAGCATAATTTGACATTCATTAAATGAAATGGATTTTTTTTATATGACATAGCAGTACAAAGTACAAAGTATGTGTGCAATACATAATTTATAGAACTTTGTGATGTGACAAAACGTAAGTAAGTGGTATTCTGGATGACTCAAAGTTTAGGCATAAACATTACTAAGTTAGTAACCATACTTAACAAACAAATAACTTAAAAAATAGAGACGGCAGAAATAACCTAAAAAGCATTTAATGAATCACACAACATTAAACAATAAGTGCTTTCATCAAAAATAGTGACTTCTTCATACTGAAAATTGTGTATGACATACTTTACAATTTAAATGATACAAACACCAATCACATCTTGAAAAATAAATCATGTATACAAAAACAATTTCATCAATGCTTCAGCCCTTTTCTTTTCAAATAGGCTACAAAATCATCCCTGTTATTCAGGCCTGGCAGAAAGCAAGCATTTAATCTTACTTGCCAAATGTACTCAGACCAGCCTAACTCTTCTTCAGCATCAAAACTTTTTTCATAATGAACTATGCCCTCCAATACAAAAAATTTAAAATGCATCGAACATCCACTGGTTTTGTAATGCTTAACTAAAGCAGTTTTAAAATCGTCTATTTTGACAGCATGTTTTGCTCAAAGATGCATTTGTATAATTCCCTGCTAATACGTCCAACATAAAAAGAAGGGCAAGCTTGACACATACAACACATCTACTTTTACATGTAAAATAACCTTTAAATTTAAATTTAAAATCGTTAATGTTTACTTCCTCTACCCCAATCAACAAATAGTCACATAACTTACAATTAAAACACTTGAACATACCTATTTTGTTCATATTATTGACTAAAATAGGCTTATTAAGCTTTGCTTGGAAGTAATTTTTAAAACGTTTGCCTCTTTTGTAAATAAATAGAGGTTGGCCACCCACTTTATCCTTAAGTTCAGCACAACTTTCTGTTATTTTCCAATTATTTCTGATAATACTCTTACTAGCAGTATTATCTACATTATTACTAATATGCATGGAAATGTTATAATCTTTTTTGTCATTCACAGAATTAACTGATCTTATCTTTTGCTGTCTCATTTCATTCACAGCTGAAAAGGAATTCCTTACAACCTTTCCTGGGTAACCCCTATATACAAATTTGTCACAAAGAACTTTACTTTCATCATAAAACTCTTTATCTCTCAGTTAACCTATTAATACTCATCGGCTGACCCGTAACAATATTATCCTTCACCTTTTTAGAGTGCATACTACTGTAATGCAAGTAGGAATTGTTCTGAATATCTTTCTTATATACTTTTGTAAATAATCTCCCTTCACCTTTAATTACTGTAACATTTAAGAATCTAATTTTCTTTATATCATACTCTACTGTAAACTGTAAGAATTGATACTATTTAAATAATCAATGAATTCATTCAAACTTTTCACATCACCCCTCCACACAAAAAAAAATCAATCATTTAAAAATATAATATTATTAGAAAACTTACTACATAAGATATTGACTCTTTCCCATCCTTGTATAAATAAATTGGAATAACTGCTGCCATAGCTGACTCCATAGCCACACCATTAATTTGAGGTGAAGGTTAGGCTGCATGAATCGCGGTGAAATTGTGACTTAACAGGAATCACTGCCACTGCGGTGTTTGTTCAAGCAACCTTGCATGTGTATGTCATCGGACATTGTGCATCATATTGTGACACTGCAGCTGTACTCTGACTCACTATCCACTCATTACACTACTGAAATCCTAAGAACCCTGGAATACTAGACATAATGCATGCCACACTGTAATGATTGCTGTAATCAATGCTTTGCCACAGATGGTGCTCATCTGTCACCCCTGGGAGTTTGTGTAGTGGACAAGGCTGCTGACATCACCATAGTGCATCTTATAGGCAGTGTCTGATGGGAAAACTTTCCACAGAGGAAATTCCAATCTCATATAACATCGCGGTTATGCTGGTACACACTAAGAATGCCACAACTAATCTCCACTCACTGGAAGGTGCTCCCACCTTGGAAGATGCAGATTTTTGCACAGTCACACACAACTGGTTCAGGGCTGTGGATAGCACTACAGCCATTCCAGGATCCATGTCCTTCCACATGTTTAGAACCCATACTAAAAGTGTGCCAGTTAATGGAGGTGGTATATCCATAGTCATTGAAGATCGATGCACATCTAAATTGGTTAAATAGACATTTAAAGATAAAGACATGCATCTGGAGCATTTCTCCCCGGGCCTCCGCTGAAAACAGGCTGTGTGGAACCTAGTCGGACTTTCCCGGTCAACAAATGATAAATAAAAATAAAAATAAAAAATAAATAGTGTGATTCCCTGGATACACTGGAGATGCTTTTCAGTGCTGGTTGGACATCTAATGAAGCCATTGCCAGTTACAGAGCAACCCCATGACTCACAACATCTGTTGTGCTTACTGGAATCTACCTGTGTCTATCAAGCTAGATCACAACACCATGGTGTGGGGTGACTTTCAGTAAACACTTAATGTATTGGTTACTCATGCTCAAAATCAGTTGGCCAAAGGTTATTACATGTCCTTAAATACAATGCCCTGAACCAGTGGAGTGACATCCCCACAAGGGGAACCAGTCTACTGCATCAGGTTCTTACCAATATGGGTGACCACTGTAGCAACTGGACTATGAGGTCCTCCATGGTAAGATCTGACCACAACTCGATCTTCTTACATGCAAGACTCACACTTAACCCCCCTCTTCAGCAAACACAGGTGTAAACTTCATCAAAGCAAAGGATGACCTCTTTTGGGATGGTAAAAATGGCATGACTGCACCACCACCTTCCGATGGGACAGGCAAGTATGGCAGCCTCTACAGCAATGATTTATGCAACCACCTGTACAACTGTATAGATTCAGTTGTAGCTGACAGCAGGACAAGAAGCACCTCATGGCACAGCAAACTGGGAGCAGTCATACCAATCCCCCAGTTACATCACTCTCTTACAAGAGGGTCTTCATGAACATATAGTTATTCACATACTCATGGCTATAATCTCATGCAAATGTGTATGTAGTATCTTTTCCATCAGTAACAGCAATTCTACTGGTAAGTAGCACATCATTATCAATACCTGATGTACGTACTCAGGGGATGATAGACCTGGGCACACAGGCCTGGCCACACAGGTTTACACCTAAATTAACATAGATCACCATGTCATCACAGGGTAAGAAGGGTAGTATATCATGCTCATGTAATTAGTGAGAGCACTGTCACCCTATAATGATGTAGTAACAACCTCCATGTAGTCTTCCCTCAGCATTTCTAGTCTGCTGTTATCTAGTCTGCTGTTTTTTGTGTTGTGTAACTGTGAACATTGCTTCCTCCTTCCTCCTTATACTAATGAGCTGCTGTTCTCCCTAGCCATTTCCCTCCTGTTTCACCTCCTAAAACCTGGATTTCCTATCTCAATTTCTCTGCTTGGTAACCCCCTTCAGCGATCGGGAATATGGCCCTGACCAGCACAGTGCAGGAAAGCTAACTGCGAGGGATCAACACTAAGCATGCAAATATCACCCTCAAGCACTGAAATAATTGTGTAGGGTTGAATATAGTGTGTAAATGCTAAGTCTGTACATTACCTGCTGCTTTTTGCTTTAATAACTGTAGCTGAGCACTATACCATGGGATCCAGCTGCCAAACCCATGCTCCTACCTACAGATCCCGACACACAAACCCCCCTGCTTACTGTACACTTGGATAATAGACCCATTGTACCTTAATTTGATATTTGAAGCTGAAACTTGTTTTTATCCTGACCTCGTTGAGTGGGATTGACTAATTGTTTTTTTTGGGGCGATCTCACTCCAGAAGGTGCTGCCCCGCTGGGGCTCACTTTGCTCACCTCCCACCCCCATTCCAACCCACCCCCCATATCATTTCCTTTATACCTATCCATACCATTATCCAGCTCACCAAATCTCTGCCCCTTCCTGTTTCACTGACCAACCCTCTCCTATTCCTTATTTACAACTGCTATACTTTCATTAACTTTCAGCTCCCATACTTAAACCTGCAGTCCTTATCTAATACCCCTAGCCAACATTCCTTTGACAACATAACTCCAAAATTTCTTTCCTATAGCCCATACTACCCTGCTCTTTCATAACTTACCCTCTAAATTCACTACTCCTTCCTACTCTCACTGACTATGTCTCCACTTACTTTATCTGTTCTCATAGTACCCCCACTTACTTTCCTCCTCCTTCTAACTTCTCATCCCTATAAACTATCCCCTATCATAACAACTCCTAAATATCCCTATCCAATCTCTCATGCTAATAATTTCTCTATAATCATATCTTCTTCCATCCTTCCTCTTAACACTCCACTCCCTAAAATAAAAACCTCACCCACTTACCATTCAGAGTCCAACATCAAGCCCAAACTCAGCTACTACCAAATACCATTACGAAAGCACAACCATCTACTACCTACCCTTCTTCTATCTGATGATATACACCCTAACCCTGGACCTATCGCCTCGCCCATAACATCCACCTCTCCTTCACCTAATAAACAAATTTCCTTCTACTTTGCAAACACTCGCAGTATACTAAGTCTGCGAACTTCATGCCTGGATAACTGATCACAACCCTGATACTGTCTCCTTGACTGAAATCTGGTTAAAACCTTACACCCCAGATAGTGACATCCTTCCCCCAGGATATAACATATTATGGCTAGATCGCCCTAGCAAAAAAGGAGGTGGCGTAGCAATACTTTATGCCAACCATCTCACCCTGACATTGCTACCTAAACCTACCCCATCCTTTGTAGCTGCAGAACTGATCATGGCAAATCTCAAAATTAATGATGACTCTTCCATCACCATTGCTGCAATTTATATACCTCCAGGAGACCACACCCCCATTCTAGAAAATATACTTTCCTACTTCACACACAATTTTCACAATGAAATCATTCTCATTGGGGACGTGAATATCAACTGGTTATCTATCACTAATGACAACTCAAAAAATTATCATTAATTTATATGGCTTCTCTCAGCTTATCATCCACCCAACCCATTCAAATAACTCTCACACTACTCATACCCTAATAGACTGGATACGAGTATCCCAACCTTCAAAATACCACAACCCCCAAACCTTGCCAAACTGTTTAAGTGATCACTCACCAGTAAAAGTTACTAGGTTCTCTCCCCAACTTACTAAGCCACTCAGATACATCACCTGCAGCAAACTCTCTAACTTTAACCCTGACACTCTTAACACCCTTCCCTAAAGTTAATTGGGACATTTCTCTTAGATGAAGCTGTTCTTCACTTCAACTCTATCTTTCTAAACATCCTAGACTCTCTGGCTCCCATTCGTACCATACACATCAAATCTACAGTTTCACCCTGGTTGTCCAAAACTACTCTCAACCTTATGAAAAATAGAGACAAGCTTTGGAAAATCTGGTTCCAAACTAAACTTCCTAATGTTCTGCAAAAATATAGCAAAACTAGGAACTTAACAAAAAAATACATAAACAAAGATAAAAAGGACTTTTACTATAACCACCCTACTGCACTAAAATCTAACTAAAAAAAAATCTGACACTCCATTAACCAGATACTCCACCCAGACAATCCTTCTTCCCCAAACCCATCCCCAGACAAAACTCCCAAAGAAATTGCCTTCCTATTTAACTCCTACTTTGTTGACTCCATATCCAATCTATTAAAGTCTAACACACCGTCAACTCCAAACCCTCCTGTCACAAATCCTCCTTCCACCACATCCCTCTCTAACTCCTTTTCCCTCACACCAGTGCCACCTTCCTTTATCAAGACTCTACTATCCAACTTAAAACCCTGCTCTGCATCTACAGATAAAATTCCTCCTTTCTCCAACTAGCATTGGAGTCTGTTGCCCTACCAGTATCTATTCTAATTAATCATTCAATCACAGAAGGAAAAGTCACAACTATATGGAAGCAGTTTCATACCCTTCCAATACACAAAGGTGGCAACTCCTCAGATATCTCAAACTTCTGTTCCATTGCTATCCTGTCCCCTCTTTCCAAAGTCCTTGAAAAGTGTGATCACAAACAGGTCATGCAATACCACCAAGCATAACCTTCTAACTCCTACTCAACATGGCTTCAGACGTAGAGACAGCAATACCACAGCACTCCTATCCTTTCTCCAAACAGTCTCTCTTGTCAGGGATGACCACAAGCTAGTTTCATGCCTATTTCTGGATTTGTCCAAGGCATTTGATACTGTCTCTCATCCTCTCCTCATAAACAAATTACAAGAACTAAACTTCTCACCTGAAGCTGTTTCATGGTTCTCTAGCTACCTCTCCAATCGAACCCAATGTGTCAAATGGCAGTCTGCACTCTCAACACCTCTACCTGTCAAAATGGGTGTTCCTCAAGGCTCTGTTTTAGGGACTTCACTCTTTAAAATTTTCGCTAACAATCTCTACTCCTCCTCCTCCCAGACTTCTCTAGTTCATTACGATGATGACTCGACCATTACTACTATAGCCAGCTCCCTCTCTGAACTCCATTCTGCCACCCAAACTGCCTTTAACTCAATAGAAGCTTAGCTAACTGACAATCAACTCATAGTCAATCAAAAAAAAAACTGAACTGCTACTGTTCCTCCCTAAATATCTGTCCTACATCAAATCTACTTTCACCATTCTATCTCTTAACAACACCCCCATACAAGTTGAACCAATACTCTTAGGAATCACCATAGACAATCAATTAAAGTTTGACATACATATAAATAACTGTATCAAAAAGACCCATCAAAAACTTGGACTCCTCTACAGATCTAAAAAATTCCTTTCCTCTGACGCCAGGTTTACACTCTCCCAATCGTACATCCTACCCAGTCTTATGTATGGCTCCCAGATCGTTACTAATCTTGACTCTACCCTTTTCACCAAGCTTAAAACCACCTACAATAAAATAGCTCAATTTTCAGCAGATCAAGACTATAAATTCCATCACTGCATCTCACTAAAACTAATAAACTGGTTAGAACGACCTCACCAATATTCACTCTCACAGCTCTCCATTATTCACTCAATCCTTTACTTGCCTTCATATTGTCCAACACTCATGCCACTCATCTCCTACTACTCTCCCTCCAAACAACTTAGAAGCTCTAATCAAAACTTACTTCAAATCTACAAACCCAAAACTAAAACTGGATGTAAACTTTATAGCTATCACCCATCCATGGTCTGGAATAAACTGCCTCATGAGGTAAGGTCCCTTACCAACTCAAAATTATTCAAAGCAGCTATAAAAGAACATCTTGGAAAGCATTGGTACTGCCACTGTAGTCAGCCACCATAAAATATCCATTCTATCCCTCTTTCTCTCTTTTCTATCTATCATACTATTCTACATTACTTACCCACTCTCCTGTAGTTCCACAAGTTTTTCTACTTTCAACCTCCAGTCTCATCTTAAATCTAACTTTCCTATTCAACATCCCTATCTATATCTAGCCCCCTCCTCTTACCCCTTCTTCCCTCTTCTTCTTATTTCCAACCTCCCTCTTTCCTCTACTTGATTCCTAAACCCCTCTATATTACCTCCACTCATCTTCACATCTTACTTCTTTGCTATACTCTGTAAAGCCTTACTACAAAACTACTGTTTAATCTGGATTGTAATGTAAATACTGTAAATAGTTGTTTTTATCGCTTACTCTATTGTTAGAATATGTTGTATAATCTTTATACTAGACTGCTATATGTGTACTCTAATGGAGCTTTTCTCCCCGGGTCACTGCTGAAAAAGGGCTTCTGCCCAGCCAGACTATCCCAGTCAACAAATGTAAAATAAAATAAAATAAAAAAGTAAAATTTCAATATTTCACTGCAATTGTCATTTTTTCATGTACCTTTGCAAGCACCAGTGGCAATTGCAGCACAACACAAAGTTTCCTCACAAGGGAACTTGAAGTCTCCAGTATCTGTCCTATGGGGATCATGTCATATAACTGTCATTGTAGCTCATGTCATATAGACCACTCAGAAGTAATCTCTACCTTGCATACAGGGCAATGTCTGACCATGGTGTACTGGAAATGTTGCATATCTGTAAGTGGAATGGTACATGTATTATCCACTGCAAGGGTATTACCTGGTATGTGACATTAATAATACATGCTGGTGGGGGAGATATATGTACCACACTTTCACAAACTGTTGTAAACAGACCCCAGTTTAATGGCAAACACCCCAGTTTATTGGCAAACAGTACACCTCATTGGCCCTCCTCACATGCAATCTGTATGACTGCCTGGATGAATGTTATGTCACCACAGGGCTTCTGCATGTGTCCCTTGTGGAAAGGGGCAACATGTGATGATCATGTAAATAAGGGTAAGGATGGGACTAGGATCTTATAGGACCTAGGCCCATTAGGCTACTAATGTACAATGATCCTATGATCCCATACACTGGTGTAAAATGCTCTAACATCTGCACACACACACCTGGCTACAGTGGCAATTGTATCACTATCAATTCATATGTACAGAACACAATCCAAATTGGCTGCAATTAGATTAGAACACTTGCCTATTCAATGGTACACACTAGCGATTACAATACCTAATGCACATGCCACACCTCAAGTGTGCTATTAATATCTCTTTAGGTAATGTTATGGCAGATAATATCAGCAGGACTTGTTCTAGTCAGGAAGTTGAAGGCAAAAATACTGAAAAACCCCACCTCTTTCAAAACCAGTGTGATGACCATATTTGCACACACACACACACACACACACACACACACACACACACACACACACACACACACACACACACACACACACACACACACATTTATATATATATACACACACACACACACACACACACACACACACACACACACACACACACACACACACACACACACACACACACATATATATATATGGAGAGTGAGATGCTGACGGACAGATATGTATACATATATATGTATGTATGTATCTGTAGACATATCTATATAAAGTCATCATGAGTGGAGTGACAGAATTTTGCTCTGCTTAACTAAGTATATGAGCATGCCCAGTAGGATTTTTTCTAGTTATAAACTGACTCCAGCCCACACCTACCTGTACTCCAGTCAAGGATTTGTGAGTTACACAAAATTACATCTATCACTATTTCTGCACTGTTGCACATCACTGAACTTGGCTATGACTTTCTTCAGTTGTGTGATGCAATTAATATGTCACAAATGTTAATAATAGTGTACCACATGTAGAATGACAGTCCGCAAAACAAAAAGTAATTCTACCTGACATCCAGAATAAGTGGTTACATCCAGATTAGAACCATGGATATCATCACCCAAACTGTTGCAGCAGTTACAAGGGAACACTGCTTTGTTGGGGGTGGTGGAACATCACCACATGTTCTGCTGGGATACACAGTAGTCTGACTATCATGTCACACCACTGTCTAATGTCACCCTTGAGAAATGTACCAGTAATCTGTTGCAGTACATCTGCATGACTATTCCATGCATGAGTCCTCATGAATACTCATGGAAACAAGGTAGTGAAATGGGTATCTAGTCCCATGTGGATGTAATTTCTCTCCAAGTAGCCCACTATATTTATTTGCTTAATGTACCAGATGTATACACACAATGCCATATCATAATAATCCTTATGAATATTTTGTAGGTTACAGACTTACCTTGCAAATGCATTAGCTGACAACACAGTAGTTCAGGGCTGACTCTGTCTGATGCAAGCAATACATAGCCAATACATGAGTAGATACAGAATGTGTGGGTATGTTTGCCATCATTTTTAATTTCTGTATGCAAGTAGGAGTAAAGTGTCAGTCCCTAGGGCATAGGTCATCAGTGAATATGCTATGCATTGCCTCTTAGCCAAACCCAGGGTGTACTGAGCATGCCTACTTCTGCCTACAAGGATATCAGCATGGGGTTCCTCCTCCGAGTCCTCCTGTGACTGTGGCTGTGGTGGCCTAGGCACTGCTGATCCTGCTGCAGCTGTTTGTTCAAGATCATATTGTGTAGCATAGCACATACTGTGAACATCTGTGTGCATGTGATTGTAGCATACTGCAGGGCTCCACCAGATATATCTAGGCACCAGAACTGTGACTTCAGTAGCCTAATCACATGTTCTACGATGTTCCTAGTTGTATGTGTGCCTTATTTTGGCATTCTTCTGTGGGTGTGTGTGCATTTCTGATGGGTGTCAACATCCACAGGTGCAGGGTGTAGCCAGCATCCTCCAGTAAATGGCCATGTGGGATGTCCCCCTTAGCAAATAGCTGTGATGGCTACAAGATATGGGAGTCATGATAACTGCCAGGGCTGCCAGCACACACATTCAGGATAATCACCTAGACATTGCACTTGACCTGGCAGTTGATGGAGTGGTACTCCTTGTGGTTAACATAGATTCTACCATGCTCACCAGGTGGAGCCTTGATGTGTACATGAGTGCAATCTATGGCGCCCAGTACCTCAGGGTAGTGTGGTACATGGTAGAACTGTTGCATATTGCTGGCCCTCACCTCAGGGAAAGGGGAAATGATATGTGCTTACTGACATGTGGTGGCATAGCATCCAGGAACTGGTGGAGTATCCGGGATGCAGATGCCAGTGACACCCCCTTCATGTCCCCAGCTGGGCTTTGAAAAGTACCTGCAGCTAGTATCCTAAGGGCTACATGTACCTTTGTTTCCACTGTGATGCATTCCCCTCTGTTGGCTTTGGCTCTAAGATAAGGGCAGCAGAGCTCAGTGAGTTCTTGTAATATGTCCCTGTCCACCCTGTAGTGCTCTACAGTCTCCAGCTCATGTAGCTCCTGGAAGGTTACCATGGGCCTGAACAGTCTTCTCATTCTCAGACTAGGCCTGTTGTCAGCAGCAGGATTTCACTTCAGCATCTAGCACATATTAATGCAGCAGACCTGCAGCAGCCCCTAGCATTATCTCAGTAAAATTCCCAAGTCTGTACTCCAGTGGTTCAGAGCAATGGAGGAAATCAGAATGTAGGGTATATGCATGCTTTATATAGGTCTGCTGTAGGTCCATCATGTTTGACTGGCTAATTGTTATGCATTTCCCATGCCTAGATTCTAATTAACATCATTTACTCGCCCTACTTTATTGTGTGCAACATTGCTTTACACTGCTCCTTGCAGCATAGCTCCTACAAAAGTCAAAATCAATAACTGAATATATCTAGCTTTCATTACTGGCTACCTGTGTCATCACTATAACCTGGGTGGTCTTTTTTGTGCAAACATGCTTTGCTATGTGGCAAACCACACAAACACATGCATCAGAAATTTAAAAATTCTTAAAAGTAATGGGACAGACCACCATGCTGGCATCCGCATCCAGTGGAAATATCAACATAATGTAGGATTCTACATGAATGGAATCTGTGCATACAGTTGCTCCTTTTACCGATTCAACAAATTCACCTCGTTTGCATACGTATCCATGCTGACAGCCTAGTAACTATACCGTTCATATCCATATGACCTAGGCAACAGCACCAATGCACCATTGTATGGATCTGAAGCAATGTCCTAGAATACATTTATGACAAATGTTATAAAAAACTAATTATTGCTTTTTTTAAATTTTTTAATTTGGCATGTTTGCACACTGTGGTGCACACAGCAAACATGCAAAAATCATTAAAAAAAGATTTATTTTAAAATATTCCTTTGCACTTTGAGACATCTACAACGCATTTGTCACACATCAATGTATGTGATCTAACCATTTCAGGGGAGGTATGTCCATATTTGTTGGCTATTATATACCCTTCATTCTGTCTACACTCCTGTATGTGGAAAATTGCCGCGTACAATACGAACACAGACACAAGGTCTACATAGACAACTTTCTGCTTGCTGGATCACTCCATCTGGATCATTTGCTTAACCTACTTATGAAGTAATTAGCATTACACAAAGCTTTCCTTGTTTGCATGTGCTTGCGAGCCATTAAGCAGCGCTTATGGAATCTAAAACTGTTTACCCTTGTGTGCGCATCATATCACAATGGGTACACAAAAAAATCATGTAGGCTTTAATGAATTCCCCTGATTATTTATACTTAATTGATAGCCTGCAAAACAGTTTGATGCAATTTCTAGTAAATATGAAATGTATATTTTTATTTCATAGTGAGACTGCGTGCAAAGTACAGAACTATTTATAGAGTGAAGAACGAGGTATATATACATGTATACCTATGAAGAATAGATGCTGATAGGTGGCAGCAGAAAAGCTATGTTCCAGAAGAAGGCAACAAGAAAGATTGGCGAGAAGAGATTTGTGCTGACTGTATATTTATGTGTGTGTGTGTGTGTGTGTGTGTGTGTGTGTGTGTGTGTGTGTGTGTGTGTGTGTGTGTGTGTGTGTGTGTGTGTGTGTATATATATATATATATGTATATACATACATATACATATATACATATACACATACAAACACACATTTAATTGAAAACATGAGCAGGTGATCCTTAAGTTTTTTCTTAAAGGGAGCTGGGGGACTTTCTTGTTTGTTCTCATGGGGGTGTATATCGCTTAACTACATTTAGAGTAGGCTCTTACACCAGTGGTGGACTTGAACCTAGTTCTTACAAGGAGAATGGAATTGCCTTGGCAGTCTCTCAAAAAATAAGCTAATTCTTTGAAGTAGTGGCAATAGCCTTCATTTTTTTTTTTTGTAATAAGAATATGCCAAAGAGCAGAGTGGCTGTACAGTTAGTGGGGAGCTATGCTAATTGTTTAAGTAGTAGACAGTGGTGATTCCTTGGATCTGCAACTGTGGCAAGCTTACATATTCTGTTTATAGCAGTCAGAATATAATTAATATTATGACTAGAAAGGTAATTAATGGAAGACCATGTTTTAATTTGGGAATTAGTACATTTCATTGTATGGTTTTTCATGAGATTAGTGTTAAGAGCTAGGTGATGCTATGGCAATTTTGAGTTGATGCACACTTCTTGTGAAGACTTTATTGGTATGCTGATTAGAGTTTAGAGAAAGATATAGAATTAGGAAATTATATTTTGTTCTGTCGTTTCAGTTTACCAGCTTGGGATGTAAATTATAAGACAAAATTAAGTGACAACATTCAGTAATAACAAAAGTAAAAATAAAAATCTATATAGCACTTCAGAGGGTTCCTACTGAATTTATGAATTTAAGAAAAATTCTGCTGCAATCCAATTGTCAGGGAAAAGGGACATCTAATGAGTATGGAGGCATTGACTCAAAGTGTTACTTCTTCTGTTAAGCACCATGATCTCACAATTAGCACACACACACAGGCGTATACATATATATATATATATATATATATATATATATATATATATATATAAGGCACAGCAGGCATTATTCATAGGGAAAGTAGGCATCTGACTATGGCACTGCTCGTCTAGGTATGCCTAGCTGGCTTTTAAGTAAAGAAAAGTGGAAGCTGTGTTAAGATGTTTCTTTACTTAAAAATTACTAAAGGGCAGAAAGGCACCCCCAATACCTTTCAACTGTACAGTTAAAATCATACCTCGCATGGACTTTTACATTTGGGAGTGCAGGATTGCAGAGTCACCACCAGAGGCACCTCAATTGGATTTGCCTTCAGGTCAGGCTAATGCAAGAGAAACCTGTTAGAATTCTGGGAAATCAAACTGCTTTAATGACTTAATAAATGGTTACGAGCCAGCCACCACTCATTTCAAGGTAAAACTGCAATAACTTTGAATTGACAGTACAACAGTAATTTCAAGTTTATCATACTGACACTGTCCATAATTTCAAGGTTATCCTGTTAGCTTTCTATGCTCTGACCCTGTCACTGCATTCCTAGTTATAGACTCAGCCCAATAATTAGCCAATGACTGCAGTTATTTGTGTAAGATAAGTAAAACGAACAAATTGAGAAATTAATGCATCCATTGACTTCTGTGAGGATTAGTTTTAAAGTTGCCACCCTAACTTTGCCTCATATTGATGCCTTGTTTTTTTTTTTTTTTCTGGCAATTCACTGAAGATCATATCATTCAATAATTGTAGACATTAACATTTCATACTTACTATTCCGAAAATGTATCTTAATATCAAACGTCTTGTTCTATTAACATTTTTTGAGAATTACGGTTAATGATTGATGCCTGACAGAGTTTCATCTATTTTATTGTATTTATTGTAGAAAATTCTTATTAGTGTTCTGTTTGCTTTTCAAGAGAACTACTATAATATTTAAAAGTTTTCCTGATTTTGGGTCTTTGTCCATCCTGTTTTTGGCTTTGTCTAGAATTCTTGAGCAAAAATACTTGTTCGGTATATATTTCTCGGAGGTACAGGCCAACACGGAAGGACTGTGGCTGACCAAGTTCGCAGATGACTGCAAACTGGGCGCCATAATCGGCTCTCCAGCCGACTCAAGCATCCTCCAAAAGGGCCTCATAGAAACAGACATCTGTTGCCAGAGCCATGGCCTCAAGCTAAATGCCAAAAAGTGTATAGTCATCCCCTTTGGCAAAAACAAAGTGCCCACAAATTACCACATAGGTGGTAATCCATTAAGTACAGAAGAAGTAATTAGGGACCTGGGGACCCAAGTTGATAGCAGTCTCTCATTTGACAATCACATGGCCAAAGTGGTTAGAAAACATTTTATATAGCCCACCTAATCATGAAGGGATTCACATCTAGAACAGGGGAGGTCATCGTGCCTCTTTACTCATCCCTCATCAGGCTCATAATTGAGTACAATACCCCTTTTGGGATGTACCTTACCAGACACCTGCAGCAACTGGAAGACCCCAAAAGTACCTCACCAAGAGGATCAAAGGGCTCATACAGATGCCATACGTTGCCCGGTTAAAGAAACTCCAGCTCTACTCAGTGGCATACCACCTGCTCAGAGGCGATCTGTGCCTGATGTATAAAGCCATGTCCAACCCGGAATTAATGGACACACTGCACCTCAGAAAATCCAAATCCCATCGAGCTATGCGCTCAAGAGACTTGAACCTCAGCACTGAAATAAATAGGACATGCTAGAGGGACAGATTCATAACCCAGAGGTTCCCTTCACTCTGGAATAAAATCCCAGTCCAGGTTAGGCAGAGTCCCTCATTGACTCTCTTCAAGAGGAATCTTGATGAGTGGATGGGAGATCGTAGGTTTACTCCGGGTATCACTTCTGTGTCACTGTTAGACAGAGGCACAGTATACTAACCTCGAAAAAGGGCATAGCAAAATTAATTTAAAATGTGTGGCGAAATCCAAACACACTCTGGCTAGACTTATAAATGCCTTAGGGCAGATAGCCTAGTATGAACCTATGAACCTATAAAAGAGTTGAGAGGTATGAGTCAGAGGCTGACTTTAAGCCTTTATTCCACCCTTTCCACTTTTGGCTTTGTCCCTGATTGGCAGATTGATCTGTTATTTACTTAATTGATCAAATTGTGCATTTATTTATTTATTTATTTTATCAAATTCCAGTGTCTGAGGTACAGAAAGATAAACTAGCCCTAACCCAGGGCTGCCCGTGGAGTTAACTAACTTACTAACTGGTGCTATTTACTCATTATTTTGGCCTTACAGGTTTAATGTTATTTATATGACTCAACCAGAAATGCTTTAATGTTCGGTTACTGTCTGTGAGAAAAATGTTGAGTTATATTAAATGAGCATGATTTGTAATCACAATCAGATATCTGATGTGCATAAAGAAGGGGGGCTGTAACTGCTGGGCACTGCCTGTTCTTGTAAGTAAATGGCCCATTGTAATTTGTTAAGTTTAAACAGTCACTAATTTGGCTTTCATACACTAACGTGCATTCATGCAAAGTTAGACAATGCTTTATTATTATGACAATATCATTCTTTTTTTCATCACAGTCAGACAGCCAAGGTGTGCATAGTCAGTAGAGTGGCTGTAATTAAAAGAAACAGTGGCCATCTGTGGATATAAGTGACTCATCACATTAAAACAGTAATGAACTGATGTAACATGGTAGGAATTTTGCTACATGGTATGTTGCATTTGCTGAAATCAGAGTACAACTAGTGTTACTATGGCTTATTTTTTTGTATTTTTCTGTTGGGAGGTACAGTGTATTTAAGAATAACAAGTTGGCCATAAATCCCTTTATTTACTATCATACGCATCAGCATTGCACACAATAAAGTGCTGTTTTTGGTGGTCTGGCTGGAGAAAGATATCTAATCTTTGGCACAGTGGTGCAGTGAATAATCTTGCCATTTCACAGGACATGGCTATAGTTAAGTTCATGGCTGTGACTTCTGTGTGGAGTCTGTATACATTTGATACTGCAAGAGTTTATCCATAATCTGCGGTTTCCTTTAATACTCCAAAAATGTGATTTAGGCAAATTACTCTTCTTCGATTTTTGTTTGTATGTAAGTGTGTGTGTGTGTGTGTGTGTGTGTGTGTGTGTGTGTGTGTGTGTGTGTGTGTGTGTGTGTGTGCGCGCGTCTGTATATAAAAACAATTTCACTGATTTTTTTTGTTGGTGGGCACAAAATATGTTTTCACATTTTTTGTCCCAGCTGTCTGTTGGCCATCAGCCCTTCCATGGCTTGTCGGTCCATTGGCTCTTCAGCAGAGAGGCGAGGATCAGCTATGAGGGGCAGAAACAGATATCCAGACACCACCATTTTAGATGAGTTCTGTTGGGTGGGGATGTGCTGTTTCCTTTCTAGACAATGTATCATCTATAAACCTATGATTCTGATATGCATTACCCTTGTACCTCATAGCGTGACTTTTACTTACTGTTGTTCTATTTTTATTCTGTGGTGATAATATATAAGAACTTAGACAAATGCAAATCCCTTTGGTATGTGAATGACAAGGGATTTCATTTAGATACACATCTCTACAGTCAAGCACTTCAGTATATAATAGAGAACTGGTTTCCTAACTTTATTTCTTTATTTTATTTACTGACATTTGATTACCAGGAAAGTCCAGCTCTGGGTAGGAGCCCATTTTCAGAAGAGGCCCGTGGAGAAATGCAAAAAAAAAAATTAAGAATAATAACTTTATTCTTTAAAACTAATACAAAAACAAATACAGTTTAAATAATTGTAGCAAATTAAACATGATATGAAAATATTCTGGTTATGAGTAGATAAAAGCTATATGACAATCATTTAACAGTTAGAGAAATTTTAGCCCACTTATAGAGAAATTAAAGGTAAGTTAGTATAATACAAACAGGAATTGCAATATGAAGTGAGAGGAAAACAGGCTTACAGTATACTTAGAGAAAAAGCGAGGTAAGAGTAATTGATAGTAGTAAGGAAGTGAGTGAAGAAAGAAGAGTAAAGAGATGTAAAGTATGAACAAGTATTTGTCCATATTTAGGGATATCGTTTATCCTGGTGTTAAGGACTGATCAACTTGTGATCAAAGCATGTTACTTTGATTACTGTTTAATTACACATAGATAATCAAGCATCCACTCTACTCACTCTGCTGAAAAGAAAACAAGCAGGTCATTGAGATAGTAAGGCAACTAAATAAAACTTCAAGGTAAGCAGCACTAGGGCTAAAGAGGATTGTTTTGGCACAACTTCACTGGATTCTTTTTAATGTTGTGGTGCTGACCACTACCTGTACGTGGCAGCATAATTAGTCCTATTTGATAAATTATTGATATTTAATTATTTATTTTTATGTACTGATTTTTGCTCAGATTATTCATTTTGTGTTTTCTCTGCTTGTTCCTGCAATGATATCCTGCCAGTAATATGTTATTATGCAACTACTTTTTGGTGTAACCGTATTTATACTGCATTTTACCAACAGAAAATTGTTTTCCACAACAGACTTGTTTTTTGGTGTCAGACCAAGGGGGTGCAATATTTGACAGCCTGGGAGTACATGGCTGACAGACCACACTGCTTTGCCATGGTTGGTCTGCACTTATCCTCTATAGGCTTTCATATATTGGCAACGACATTTTCTACCCCCGCAGTGCCTTTCATAGGCAATGTTAAACTGATAAACTTTCCAAATTACTTGAACCTAAGAAGGAATATCAAAAGATGTTACTGCTCAATGTTAGAAGTCTTAACAAGTAATAGAGATGTGATTTAAAGTCGTGGAGAGTACGCTGCTAATGTAATGTTGCAATGTCTTGCACACCTTTAGAGCTACTGCACAGGAAGGAACAAAAGGTAGAGGAGTCTCAGTCTATATGAAAAACACCCTGACATCCAGACTAGTTAAAGTGTATGACCCACTGGAACTCATACATGTGTTACTTACCATAATCAAGGTCTTGTACCACACATGTCTCCCTCAACGTCCCACAGAACACATACTACTTATCTCAGTGTACTACAATCCCTCACTGTTCAATGCAATACGATATTCATGGGGGATATCAACTACCCCTTTATAGGTTAGGAATCCTACACCACTTCTAATACACAAGCCCAGTGATTCCTAACCTTCATTAATACCAACATCCTGGAACAGTTGGTCCATTCTCTTACCAGGGGTAGAACCATCCTTCCTTACAAAAACATTTCAACACAACATACTAAATAACGAAGCAAAAAAGGAGAAGACTTTGGAGCAAGATCCTGCTGGTATATAGCCCTTATTACAAAAATGTTAAGCGCTTTCGTCCGTAAATAAATTGGATTTCATCAGAACAAACAGCTAAACAGAATACCCAGTTTATACATCCTAACCAACTCATGAATAACAAATTAACACTTAGGTAATTCAATAATTGCTTAGTTAAGGTAGGTTAAAAGTTCTGTAAACACGGTCCTTATTAAAACAAAGCTAAAGCTCACAATATAATAACAACCAATAAATATAAACTTCTGGCAAACCTAAAATAACATAAATACACTTAAATACATATTCAGCAATAAACATACAGAAAAGCAAAGAAAAATTGCCACTACTAAATCTCTGTTCTTCATCTTTGGTATTTAAATACAGTGGTTGCTTATTACAACCACAATATTAATATTAACCCCGATGTCATGGTGACACCCTTGATCATGTACTCACAAATAAGGTGGAGCATTGTTCCTTACCCCATTTGATGGTGACACCCTTGATCGTGTACTCACAAACATGGTGGAGCATTGTTACTTACCCCACGTGATGGTGACACCCTTGATCATGTATGCAGTGACACCCTTGATCATGTACTCACAAACATGGTGGAGCATTGTTCCTTACTCCATGTGATGGTGACACCCTTGATCATGTACTCACAAACATGGTGGAGCATTGTTCCTTACCCCACTTGATGGTGACACCCTTGATCATGTATGCAGTGACACCCTTGATCTTGTACTCGCAAACATGGTGGAGCATTGTTCCTTACCCAATGTAATGTCTTTATTCTATTCCAAAGCAAACCTCTCGCTACTAAGTAACGCCTTGGCTAAACACCATAGCATATGCTGAGCCATTTATACAATCCCTGCACAGCCACACAGCCATACTGATAATTGCATAGAGCAGGCTGTAGCCACTTGTACTAAGAGTAACAGAAACTCAAAAGACAAGCCTTCCTGGTGCAATCATCAATCGGCTACACAAGTAAAGAACAAACATCTGTGAATCTATGAACTTAGTTTATCTGCTTTTCATTTTTAAGGTGAGTCAGTAAAGTTGATATTCTACAAACTTTGTGCAATTAGAAGCTGACTCAAGTACAATGTTTCAATCATAAGTTAGAAAACCAAAGGAATGACAACTCTACTAAAACAAAAATCATTAAATAAACCATTTATCGATTAAGGTAATGGCATCAAATGTTGCATTTTACAGTCAGGGAATGCCCCTTTCATGTGAAAGATCAATTTGTACTGCTTTGTGTAAACTGTTTATGCGATAATTACCAGATCTGTAATAAATAAATAGTCTGTTGTTTATGAAAGAAATAGTTTTATTCTGTAATAATTTGTTTACATTCATTACAGTACATTACTTGGTCATGTATATATTTTTAGTGATTAATTCATTTAAAAATATTCTGTGATTATGTAATTTGAACATAAAATAAGCCTGTATAAATGAATTATTGAACAGCTATTTTTTACAGAAAAAATACCTCCTCAGTGGCCATAACTTCTTCTTCTTCTTCTTCTTTCGGCTTTATCCCGGTTAGGGGTCGCCACAGTGGATCACCTGTCCGCACATTGAATAGCAGTGGAGTTTTACGGTGTCGAGTTGCCAGCCCGGCGCCCAACCTTCCACAGAAGGCACACTCACACGCACACCTAGGGCCAATTTAGAGTGTCCAATCCACCTGCAGCATGTCTTTGGGATGTGGGAGGAAACCGGAGCACCCGGAGGAAACCCACGCGACCACAGGGAGGACATGCAGACTCCGCACAGAAGGCACCCCAGCCGAGGATCGAACCGGAGAACCTCTTGCTGTGAGGCGGCAATGCTAACCACTGCACCACCGTGGCCGCCCTTCCTCAGTGGCCATAATTATTCATCACATAATATTCCTGTATTCCTATGGATATGTCTCAGTTGCTTGTAAACTTTTCTTTATTTTGCGTTCAATCACTCTTTTTTCACATCTTTTATCAGTTATATCAAATTTACTATAAATAGTTCCTACTACCTCACTAATCCCAGAATGCCTCCTCACCACGCCACCAGTAACTCTATCATTACTCCTAAAATTCATGCCAATGTCTGCACTCATCTCCCCATTTGTCACATTCCTCCATTTCACCTAATTACAACCCACCCACTTCCAACAGTCCCAACCAGCACTCCCACAATAAAATACCACATAGATATTACTTACCTATTCCACACTATAATACAACTTGCATCCAAAATACCCCTTTGTGCTGATGTACACCCAAACCCTAGTCCCAACACTACACTCAACAACACAATTCCCAACCCACCTCACTACACATCTTCTCAGAAAGCCCTCTGACCTTCTCATACATAATAATAACATCAAAAGCATAACAAGCAAAATCTCCAACTTACATCCACATCTCTCCCACTACTCTCCCGACATAGTGGTGCTTACTGAAACATGCCTAAAACCAGTAGTAACTAACAACAAATGAATTCCTCCAGGTTACAACATTCTATGTAACGACAGAAATGAAAAAAAGGTGGAGGCATTGCTATCTTATTCAAGAACCAGTTAAACATAAAACTAATAAACCCTCCAATACCTACTCTAAAGACAGCTGAAATAATACTCACTAAACTACACCTGAACAACAAAAAAACTATTACCCTAATTGGCTGCTACCTTCCACCAGATAATAATATTGACACAGTAGAAAACCTACTCAACTGGGCATCTACGTCTCTGCCACAAGAGACCATAATACTAGGGGATTTTAATATTGACTGGCAAACTTGCAACTCCTCTAAACCTATTAACTTATTATACCTCTTTGGGTTGTTTCAGCTTATCCACCACCCAGCCAGAGTCGATAAAACCACAAAAAGGGAATCGATACTCGATTGGATACTATCAAACAGGCCAGACAACATCAGTGAAACTGGATGCCTCCCTGACAGCCTTAGCGACCACCTCCCAACCTAATCAGAAGTCAGACCCATACAGTAAAATCTACCATCTACCAACAGATAAGTAAAAAATTCCTTAATCCCAATAACTTCACTACCACTCTATCAAGTTGCAACCAACACCCCTTGAGAACACTTAACTTGGACGATGCTGTAACATACTTTAACTCAACTTTCCTCTCAATACTAGACCACCACACACACCCCAGAGCCATTCAAATTAAATCTAACTATGCCCCCTGGTTATACGAGGAGACTAGATCACTACTATATAACAGGGATAAAGCTTGGCCTAACTGGAAAAAGACAGGTACCAGCACTGACAAACAAAAATATTTTGAACTCAGGAACAAAGCAAAGAAACTAAGACTGATAAAACAAACTATTACCCCATCACTCAAAACTGGTATCAGAACAATCCTACAAAATTTTGGGCAGCCATAAACAATTTGTTCCACCCAGGCAAAGCTAGCACCCCTACTAATGTCAACTCTGACAACTCAACAAACATAGTGACCGAGTTCAACAAATTCTTGACACACACCATTATAACCCTAGCTAAATCATATTCACCCCAACCACCAACAAACCACCCAACTTCAACACTACTGATCTGGGTTTCTCACTTCAACCTGTCACAGTCTCCACTATTAAAAAGATGCTTACTAAACTCAAACCTACAGCCTTC
The DNA here is from genome assembly GCF_019279795.1 of Protopterus annectens. Taxonomy (NCBI): domain Eukaryota; kingdom Metazoa; phylum Chordata; order Ceratodontiformes; family Protopteridae; genus Protopterus; species Protopterus annectens. Next base: position 1,471,469,033 of record NC_056737.1, read on the forward strand.
TCTGCAGACAATCTATCAAATGAATTCTTAAAGTCTTCTGCAAATGCTATTACATTTCTCATAACAATCCTCATCAATCGGTCCATAACTTAAAGCTTAGTTCCCCACCTCTGGAAAATTGCCTATATCACCCCACTCCACAAAGAAGGTAACTCCAAAAGAAATAACTAACTTTCGACCAATATTCATACTCTCTCCATTATCCAAAATCTTTGAAAGATGTGTACACACACAAATCATGACTTTCCTTGACTCTCATAATCTACTAACTATAACAATACATGGCTTTAGACCATCACATAGCACCACTACAGCTCTTATGTCCTTCACACAAACAGTCAACAAACACAGAAACAATGGTAAATACATCTCAGCCATATTCTTAGACCTTTCCAAGGCCTTCGATACACTTGTCTTGATTTTATAGTATAAAGTAGAGTGACTGTGCAAAGTAGCATACCTTTTCTTAAGGTTCACTGAGTGGTTTCTGTTCCTCTTGCACTTCACACTGAGTGTCTGCAGAGTTCATTTAACCATTGGCTAGCCTTCTCCTTCCCTGTAGTCTTTACCCCTCCCTCCTCCAGCTCTTGTTCTGTATTGGATAACCTGAGGTAATTTAAACCCAGGGTGCCATTTTGTTTTTTTGTTTCAAATCCCACAGCAGCTGTTTGTATCCCCTGATGTGTAATCATCTTCCTGAAAGTTTTTGCATTCAAGGTATGCTGTACATTGTGGTTTAATACATAATTCATTAGTACAACAGCTTATACTATCTGCTTCTGTTATTTTTTAACACTGCAGGATGTCTTTAGATAATTATGCTTAATGAATTGATGTCACATATGCACCTAGATAAGTTCTGTTTTCCTTGTTTGCTGTTATAGAGCCAGAAGGGTTATTTCACATGCTGCATTTAACTGTTCTATCTAACTGCATTGACTAGTATTTAAATATGTTGAAAGTGTATCTTGCTTAATTTAGTAGAGAACTGCTTTATATATTATTTACATTTTATTTTTGTATGTTGCCATAAGACAAGATTTTATGTTATGAGGTGCTGAAGCAGGAATAACCATTACCTGATGTTTTTGTTATTGACTATTGCTAAACCAAGTCCAATCTGACTGGTCACACAGTATGTGCTGCCTTAACCTAATGCTCGCTTACATTTACTTCTATTTTTCTTTCAGTAATCCAAACCACCCATCAGGTCAAGCAGGTCTCTCCCCCCCATATCAAGCAGTGGAAATTTCAAACTTCTCTCTTGAGCACTGGGCACCCACAAACACTTGTCCTGCAACTAAAGAGACTAAACACTAATGTAGGTGCTTAACTTCTAAGTGTCTAGACAGTAAAATACCTTACCTGCATTAACTTAAACAAATGTTAGTGAGTGTATTAGTACATTCTGCTGTACAGTTCCTTAATCAAACCACTGTACTGATGAGTACATCACCAGGAAGAAACAGTTGTATAATACTTTCGAGTTAGTGCCCCCGCCCAAACTAAAGTCTATTTTCATTTGAGAAATACTCAGATCTATAAAATAGCATTTCATTACCTCTCCTGTTTTATCTCTAACTAACCCCAGCTTTAATTTTATATCCTTTTAAGAATGTCAGAAAATTATACTCTGTGCCCATAACATAGTCTATAACTTAGTGCAAACATACAGTTTAAAATACAGTTAAAACTTCAGTTTAAAATTCAGTTTTACATATAATCACATACTTAGCAAAGCCTAAAGAAACACTTGGAGTCAGTGTTACCCCCGCTCCGCTCTCCTCCCTGCCCCAATTCCCACCCGTCCCCACTACTTCTACCTTTATTCTAACCCCTAATCACCTGAACAGTATTCCAACCCCTAATTCCTTAACAAATAACCCAACCCAATCATCCTACCTCCTCCACCCTCCAATTCAATTACATCCCTCACTGATCCCACTCTCAACAACACGTTCCCAGACAACACACCTCCACCCTCACACACAACCAACCAGGAATCCTAGTTGTACTACTCACTCAAAGTAGTATCATGTTACCCACACTCACATCCCTATCACTAGCTCTACTATTGCTAACCTTTCTAACTTCCGTACAAACAGACCTACCACTGCACAACTACTACTGTCAGACTACCCACACTAGCCCACCCACTCAAACCCACTCACACTTCTACATCTGCCCCACAATCATAAATCTTACAACTCATTAACAAAAATGACACCATCTCACCACACTAAGAAAAACATGCATAGACCAAGCTCACAAACAATTAATATTAAAAAGCACATACTGACACTCCTACAAACTCTGCTAACCTCTGGTGACATTCACCCAAATACAGGTCCCCTCTCAGCCAGACAAACATCTGACCTGCTGATCCTAAATCTCAACATAAGAAGTATTACCAACAAGCTAACAGACCTACATGCATTCATAGCCCACTACAACCCTGATGTACTCACCATTACAGAGACCTGGCTTAAACCCAGTATCCAAGATGAAGACTTTCTCCCCCCCAGGGTATAATACACTTAGATCTGATAGAGCAAACAGGAAAGGAGGAAGAGTAGCCATTCTCTTTAAAAACACTATTAACCTCCAGCTCCTGCACACCACAACAATCACTTTTCAAAATGCTGAAGTCCTGTTTTCTGTACTATCCATAAGAAACACCAAGCAGATCAATATAATATGCTGCTACATACCTCCAGGCAACAACTCACTCATAATAGAAGACATCCTACACTCGGCAAAGGATATCTACCTCAGGAAACAATCCTACTAGGAGACCTTAACACCAACTGGGCAGCCTGTAACTCCAGCAGCACCTCTACACATATGAATCTATATGGGTTCTCTCAACTAATTGAAGAACCAACTAGAATAGATAAGAAAACAAAGAAAGAATCCATACTGGACTGGACACCAACTATCCCAAACAAAACTATACAGTAGGCTGTCTCCCAGATGACCTAAGTGATCATCTCCCCACCTTCCTACTCCACAAACACTCCAATCACCCCAAACCAGTAGTCTACAAACTCGTACGAGATGACCGTAACCTTACCCCACAATACCTAAATACTGTCCTAAGCCACTGCAACTGGGAACCACTATGGACACTTGGGTTAGACCAGGCAGTAGACTACTTCAATACTACCTTCTCTAACATCCTTAACATTTTAGCTCCCATCAGAAAGATCAGAGTTAAAGCCAACTATGCACCCTGACTAAGTAGGGAGACCAGAGCCTTACTAAAAGCCAAAGATAAAGCCTGGAGAATCTGGAAAACTGACAAAACCCCTAGCTCCAGGCAATACTATCAACAGCTTAGAAACAAGGCCAAGGCTGAATCCAAAATAAACAAACAAAACTATTTTCTTAGCGCCCAAAGGAAATATTTAAATCCACAAAAATTCTGGCATGCCATTAACTCCCTACTAAAGCCAGGCAAAACAACTACTCCAGCACCCAGCTCTACTAACAATACCCTAGACATAGCTTCTCAATTTAATAACCATTTTACTAAATCCACCTTAGCCCTGTCCAGTCAAATAACCAAAAACAGTCTACCTCAATCAAAATGCAACCTATCCCACATCACCCCCTCTTTCAGCCTATCACCAGTGTCCACCTGAACTATCAAAAAAACTCCTCCTATAACTAAAGCCAACCACATTGGCAGCTGATAACATACCTGCTCCATACCTAAAAATGGCTAGTGACTCCCTATCATATCCTGTCTCCATCCTAATCAACTACTCCATACTAGAATCCTACATACCCAAACTCTGGAAAGTGTCTCACATCATTCCTCTCCATAAAGGAGGTAACTCCTACGAATTCTCCAACTACCAACCAATTGCCATCCTTTGCCCCTATCCAAAATTCTTGAGAAATGCATCCACTTGCAAGTGATGACATTTCTTAACACACACACTCTACTATCTACCACACAACATGGTTTCCGTCCACATCACAGCACTACAACAGCCCTTCTATCCTTCACTAATCATATAAACTTTCAAAGGAATTATAACAAATATGTATCAGCCATTTTCTTAGACCTCTCAAAAGCATTTGATATGGTCTACCACTCCATTCTACCCGACTGACTAACATCATTATCCTTCACCTCCACTACTATAGCCTGGTTCAGAAGCTACCTATCTGACAGGCAACAATCAGTCCAGTGGATAGGAACTCTGTCTACACAACTTCCAGCCACCATAGGAGTCCCACAGGGCTCTATACTGGGCCCACTATTGTTCTCTATTTTCACAAATAACCTTAATAGCTCTATACAACATGCCACACTCATACAATATGTGGATGATTCAACCCTGATCTACTCCGCCTCATCTCCCACCACCCTACATACACTCACTCAAGATACCTTTAACTCAGTAGAAAAATGAATATCAGGTATCCAACTAATTCTAAATCCCAAAAAGACAAAACTGCTACTATTTTCCCCTAATAGATCAAAAACGACTCTCTCCTTTACCATAACATCTAAGGACAGCACCACCATCTCCCCTTCTAACCACACCAAACTTCTGGGCATTGAAATAGACAGTAATCTCCACTTTGATGTTCACATCTCATATACCATAAAACTAGTACACAAAAAGCTAGGCTCCCTATACAGGAATAAGTCCTTTCTCTCACAAAAAGCAAGAGTCACTGTTGCACAAAGCCACCTCCTCTCAACTCTATTATACGCAGCACCAATCTTTACCCAAATCAGACAATGTGACCTAGACAAGTTAGAATCATGCTACAATAAAATAGCCAAGTTTGCTACTAGCTCAACCTATAGAACCCATCACTGTTCTGCACTAAAAGAACTAAAATGGCTTGAGCTACCACAGCTACTTAACTATCACCAGCCGGGAACAGCCTACAATATTCTCAAATATCCTGGAAAAAAAACCCCTCATTATCCAACCTACTTACTGTCTATACTGCAAACCGGTACCTAAGACCTAGTGAAAAATCTCTCTTCTCCTTCACCAAGGCTAACAATAATGCAGGGAAAGCACTCCACTCCCACACCGTTGCCAGAAATTGGAACTCTCTTCCCCTATCCATGTCCACTGCCCCCTCCACATCCATATTCAAAAACTACCTCAAATCGCACCTTCTTAGTACATGGTTATGCCCTTGTATTACATAACCCTACCCATGCTACTATTAACTCCCTAAACTCCTCTCTGATCACATGCTGGATCTCTGATCCCCTGTAGGCTTGGTCATCTGAAAGGGTACTTTTAACGGTAGAATCTTACTTGATATATTTTCTTCTCTTACCAATGTATAACTGACATTGTTTTTTTACCTATGTTCTATATCTTCTTTTACCAGGAGTGTTTTATTAATTTCTTGTTATATTACTATGCTCAGCATACATGATGTAACCTGTTTTGTGTATTATGCTGAATGTACTGTATTTGTATAACTCAATGCCGGAGCATTTCTCCCCGGGCCTGCGCTGAAAATGGACCTGGTCTAGTTGGAATTTCCCAGTTAACAAATGTAAAATAAATAAATAAATAAATTTATCGACATACTTGCAGAACTAGATCTAAGCCCTTCCACCACTTCCTGGTCAGAAATTACCTAACAGACAAAAACAGGCAGTCAGATGGCAACAGGAACTCTTCTCATAACTGCCAGTCTCACTACGGGGTCCCACAAGGTTCAGTCTTTGGGCCACTACTGTTTTCTGTCTTTACCAACAAACTACACACAGCCATACTTCATGCCTCCATCATACAATACGCAAATGATTCCACACTCATCTGCGCCTTTCTCTCCTCTGAGACCCTCCACCATCAAACACAATCCTCTTTTCTTGCTGCTGAACACTGGCTCTCAGATTCACAACTAATATTAAAACCCAATAAGACTCACCTTATCATCTTTTCTCCACACAACACTCCTCCCATAATATTAATTTTAACAGTACCTCCATTAACAATGCAATCATATCACCAGTTGCCCATACAAAACTATTAGAGGTTACTATAGACAGCCAATTGAAATTTGGCATACATATATCCACCACCATAAAAAAGTACATAAAAAACTTGCCATGCTGTACAGGAACAAAAATTTCCTAATCAACTCCACCCAAGTTACCATTGCACATACTCACCTTATTTCCACACTCTTATATGCATCGTCAATATTCACCAATCTCAGAAAATCAGACCTTGTCAGTCTTCAAAGCTGCTATAATAAAACTGCCAAATTTTCAACAAATATGCCCCATAGAACGCATCACTGCACTCCACTAAAAACTCTTAGTTGGCTGGAACTTCCCAACCTTATTCTTTAGAACCAGCTTATAACAACCCACAAACTTCTTCACTCCCCTGACAAAATCCCTGCTCTACAAAATCTATTTCAACCAAGTGCCAAAACTAGAGTTTTGGGATCAAATCAGAAACACCTAATAGAAGTAACCAAAACCAATAACTCCGCTGACACTTCCTCAGTAGCAACACTGTTGCTAAGCACTGGAACAGTCCCCCCCAAACATTATAAATATAACTACCTTTATCCCCTTTATAAAAGCATTAAAATCCCATCTACAACATATCTGGCTATGTAACTGCACTAACCCTGACTAATCTCCAATTAATAATTTCAGACTACTAATGCATCTCTCTCCCTCTGTATTCGCTCTACCACACTCCACTGCCTCACTTTTTCCTTGCTCTCCTAGTCCAGTTACACTTCTCTCTCAAATCTGTCTGCTTCTCCCATTAAATGTTCTCTTCCTTTCCTTAATCCAACTGACTTCCTATACATCTCACCTTTACTCTTCATCCTCTTCATGTCTACAGCGTTCCTACTTACCCTAACTTGACCTTTGCCACCTACTAACTATCACTTCTCCCCTCTTCTCAGAACTCTTCATATCCACTCTGCCGTTAACACATATCTCATCCTACCTGCATTATTACAATGTATTTATAACCCAATGAGTCTGAAGTGTTTTATGTTTAAACTCTGTCTTTGTAAGGTATTATTTTTCAACAGGATTATTTATAGACTTAAAAAATGTATGTATGTTATATATATTCATGTAATCCATCTGTATTTCTACTGTCTACTCTAATATTTTACTCTGTACTTAGAGCTTTTCTCCCAGGGCCTCTGCTGAAAAAGGACACGTGTCCAGTCGGACTTTCCCGGTTAACAAATGTAAAAAAGGAAAAATAATAATAATAATCATAATAATAATCATGATAATAATAATAATAATAATAATAATAATAGTAATAATATACCAATACGATTGCACATTCAGATATTAGCAGGTTTTCTCTGTTTAATAAAATTTCTGCATCTCGTGTCTACTTCAAAATGTTACGTACAATGATGTAATCAATGCTGTAATCAATACAATTGCATCTAAAACTCATTTAACTTATATACAGGAAGCAAAAGGATTTAGGGAGTGTGGCAATTTACTTTCTGTATTCTCTTTGGCTCAGGTCATTGCTGAAAAGGAATATTTAGTCTATGCATTCATGCCATTGGCCCATTCATTGCTGAAAAAGGTTATTTATGCCATCCATTTATGCTATAAATATTTAGACCAATTTGAGGTTTTCCTCTCATCCTCTGTAGCATATTTATTTTATTCAGCATTTCAAGTTTTACAATGACTTGTTAAATCTGCCTTTCAACAGATCAACAGAGGCCAGGTCTGGCATCAGCTTCTTGTGTCCAACTTGCTGAAATAAGCCAGAGAGGAATATTGCTGCTAAATCTTAGAAGGTGAGCATAAGCCAAGGATTGGGAATACCCAATCTGAAGGGACATTTCAGAGCTACATAGTTAAGACTCCTTTACATAGCACAAGCAGAAAACTATAATTCTAAGCGGAAAGGGATGCTGATGAAACATGGGGAAAGCTCAAAAAACAAGAAGCGACTGGGATTTTGGATGCAGGCTTTTAAGGAGAATAACAATAATCATGCAGAATATTATATCCATAAAGTAACAGAAAGTATTCTAAGAACTAAACCAACACAGGAATGGAGAAAGGAGAGTCCGCTGATAGGGTTGACTACAATTAGGGATACAGAGAATAGGCAAGAGAGGTCCGTAATTTATTGGAGAAAACTGACAAAGGAGCCAAGGTACTAGGAGCAAATAACTAGAGAGGGAAATATTGTAGAATGGGAAGACGCCAATCATTTATTTGGACTGCAGGTTAGAGATTGTCTTTCCTATAAGGGATTGATATCAGAGTATAGGAAAAGAGAAAGAAATAGGGAGGTCCTAAATGAAAGCCCAGCAATGGTAGAGTTTTTAATAGAATCTAGAACAGAAGCTACCATTAAAAAGGGAATAACTAGTAGAGCATATAAAATATTGCACAATAATAACTATAAGAATCAATCAGAGGAGCTTAGAAAGGTTTGGGAAGAGAGACTGGATAAACAATTCACAAAGAAACAATGGGAGGATATATGCATGTCTCCCAAATATGAAACAGCATCTAGAAGATTTAGGAATTTTGCCTGGAAATGTTTACATAGATATTTTTATACCCCAAGTAGAGTCCATAGAATCTTTCCTCAGGTAGACAGTAAATGTTGGTGGTGTGAAGGGGATTAAAGAGGTAATTGGGAACATATTTTCTGGGAGTGTGATGAGTTGGCAGACTTTAAGGATTCCCTGTGGGATACACTGTCAGAGATGCTGGGTGGTGGGCAGATTGGTCTGCCGAGGGGGATTATTTTTCTGAACTATGATACAGAACTAGAATTGCCTAGGCATGGTAAGGTCTTGCTGTGTCTAATATTGGTGGCTGCCAAAAAGGCAATTACTAGAAATCAAAATCTAAACCAACTATACTGGAAGTAGTGAATATAGTAAGAGAGAGAAAATAACTGGAACTGAGATCTTTAGAAAAGGGAAGGAGCAAGCTACACTGAAAAATTGTGGGAACCATACATACAAGGGAAGAATGAGGCCTAAAAGGCAGCAGGACTTAAATGAGCTATGTAATGTTTTGAGTGAGAAACACTGAGTAGATTATAAGTGATGTATAATGTTTGCAACTGGGAGTGTGTCAGTATGGTTTGTGATGTAAAATACTTGTGACTAGGACTTTGTCAGTGTGGTTTGTTTTCATTTATGTAAATGTAAGATTGCCTATTTAGTAAGTGATGGCTTAAAGAAGATGTTTCATGTTTAAAAAAAGCAGGAATTGAATACTTTATGTAATATTGCTTAGCTATATGATATATAGCAGTATATGTGAAGTATAATGTTTGTTATGTTAATACAATTTGATTACTTTTATATGAATGTAAATTTGCCTGTGTCACAAGTGCTAATTCAATAAAGGTGTTTGAAAAAGAAAGGTGTGAATAAGCCTATATGTATACAGGAATAAATGTCCTCTTGGTAGCATAAAGTATGGAAAACTAATCATTTTACTTCTGTGGTAATGAATATCAAACTTTGTGGCATCCCCTTGGAAAATGACAAGGTATTACAGTGTGCCTTCAAGATCACCATTATCATGTTTGTTTGTTTGTTTGTTTGTCTTTTCGGCTTTTCCCAGTTAGGGGTCGCCACAGCGGAACTGCAGTCTGCTAATGAAGATCACCATTATCATATTTTCCCAAAACAGAAATAATCAGTGAAAAAATAGTGAATAACTTCAATATTAAAGGCTGTGGGCATAAAAAAAAAACACAATAACCTCTTCTACAATGTCCAGAAATAATCCACAGGGGCTCATTGGTAATCACTCACTCCTTTCATCATAAATATAAAGCAACATTTTTCATTTTCATCAAAAAAACTGTTAATTAAACTGCACAATTCATTTTAAAAACTTATAATTTGTTGGATCATAATTAAAAATAGTAGAAAAGAATATAAAACCGCGGTCCACCAGGCTAAAAACAAATACAATTTATTGAGTGTTAGCGCTTTCAGGTACAAACCCTTCCTCAGACACAAACCATACAACGTAAAACTGAGTTTAAATACAAAAGCTTATACAAATGATAAAAACAATCATTCAATCAATCGATTAAAAAACAGAAAATGATGTCCTTTTGGCATTGCAACAGGTTAATTTGGGAGGGAGAAAGGGTGACATTACTAGTAATACTGAGTATTGTGAGACTAGATGGATAATTGAAATAGGGGCGAATAGGTATCCAGGGCTTAACGGCATAGTACCTTTAAAGCCTGTTCTATGTAGGTGTAGGCCTTTCATTCAGAAATGTTAGTACGTTTGTATTTAATTGATTGATTGAATGATTGTTTTTATCATTTGTATAAGCTTTTGTATTTAAACTCAGTTTTACATTGTGTGGTTTATGTCTGAAGAAGGGTTTGTACCTGAAAGTGCTAACACTCAATAAATTGCATTTGTTTTTAGCCTGGTGGACTGTGGTTTTATATTCTTTCCTACTGTTGTTGACTTTTAAATGACAGACCTTTGCTACCAACTCTTGGTCAGTTTTTGTACATAATTAAAAATAAGCCGCTCTTAATGAACTGACAGTAAAGTTATAATCAATATCAGTTTATTAATTACCTAAATAAAGGGTACAAAATGGACAAAATTTAAAAAAAATGGAGAGTAAAGGATAGCTGTATTTGTAATACCTCATTCTCATAATTTGTAAGTAGCATGGAAAGTGTTTTATATTGGTAAAATAGACTAAGGATTTAGAAAAAGAATATAAGGATACATGCATAGTATGAGTAGAAAGGACAATTTGAATGCCCTGAAGAGGCATGCTATTAGCATATCTTGTCTTAGTCATAGGCCAACTAGGTGGCCACTAGGGTGCCACTCTAGCAGAGATGCTTTTCCAGTATTTATTTGGTGTAGGTAGACCAGGATGGGGGCACCAAATGGTGAGTGGGGGGGGGCCATGGAGCCCTTTTGCCTAGGGCACCAGTTGACCTAAGGCCGCTTCTGTCTATTAGTTGTATATGTTTTAATAGATTTCTACTCTTAATTTTGGAAAAGGTTAATATTCCATTAAGAGTTGGGGATGGAATGCTTTGTTAGAGTGTTGTGAGTAGGCAACTAAGAACAATGCACCGGGGCTTAAATGAATATGGAAGCGTCAGTAGTTTATTGAAATTAAGTCCCAACAAAGTATAAGTTATAATTTTTTAACAGATTTTAAAATGTAAAACAAAAACATTCCACCAGCAGACAAAGCACACTAGTATCCAGGAACAAAAATTGAGTGCAGAGAAAAAAGCACAAGTGTGGAAACACAGCAGTCACAGTTCAAAACATCCACAGGTAAAATAGGCAGCAAACAGCAGGCAGCAGGTGAAATAAATCCAACTATGGAGACACAGCAGTCACAATTTAAAATATCCAAAGGTAAAGTAGGCAGTAAACAGCAGGCAGCAGGTAAAATAAATCCAAGTTTAATGCATATACAAACTGGTAAGTGCTTTCGCTGTGGAATTATAGCTTCTTCAGACCCTCTGAAGAAGCTATGATTTCACACGTGTGCTTTTTTTCTCTGCACTCAGATTTTAAAATTTGTACAGTCTTTGGTATGGATTAATTCATGTTAACTTTTGTTAACCTGTGCTGATTGTTTCTGAAATGTATTTATTGATGAAAATATGTCATATAGTTTGTTTTTTAGTATTTAAAACAAATTGTACAATGTAATTAATCAGATTATATCCAAGTTCATTTTTTAGGATGAAAGCGTTCAACCTGGCTTTACATCTGCAATAAAAGCAGTATGCAATTACCAACAAGT
>NC_056737.1:1471483327-1471590827 GCF_019279795.1 Protopterus annectens
AAGGTCAATAAAGAAAGGTTATGTTGTCTGCATGCATCTGGAAATCAGTTTGCATTAAAAAGAGCTAAAATTTGCATAATCCAAAGCATTTATTTACTTATAACTCAAATTTGAGTTTATTTTTCCTTTAATAGATTTAATTGCAATTCTTAAGCAATAACACAACGGAGAATATATACGATGAAAATCCAGATCAGTTTTATTTAGTGTATGAGTTTGGTTTTGTGTGTGTGTGTGTGTGTGTGTGTGTGTGTGTGTGTGTGTGTGTATGTGTTTGTGTGCACGCACATTTGCACACGTGTGTGTGTAGGTGTGTGTGTGTGTGTGTGTGTGTGTGTGTGTGTGTGTGTGTGTGTGTGTGTGTGTGTGTGTGTGTGTGTGTGTGTGTGTGTGTGTGTGTGTGTGTGTGTGTGTGTGTATGTAAGTGCTTGTGTTTACTATGGGAGAGTGTGGATGTGGTGAATGTGTGCATATGTGCATAGGTGAGTAGGTCTGTATCTATGTTTGTGTGAATGTTGAATGCAATATGCCAACCTCAATATTTTTATTTTTTACCTCATCTTATTTAAAGTACACTAAAGTCCATGCACTTATCTTTTATTCTGAGCTGGCTTAATCTATTCCTTGTATCTTTGTGCTTACATTTGTGAGTAATGTATATTTTCTAGACCTATACATTTCTTAGTACTTTAAAAATTAGTATGTGTTAGTGCCACATTTTATTGCAGATGACCATAATAGTTACTTTGGAAAACTGACTTTTTCTTGGGCTCTTAAGAAAAATTGGAAATGTTACAACAGGCCTTCAAAATAAACATGCACATTGTTAGAGCTCTATTTGCAAAAGATGCATGCAATGATGCTGCAAATGCATGAAACTGATACTGCATATGATCAGAAAAGGGATTCATTGTGAGGGGAGGACAGGCTGTGCAGAGTTTAGATATGTCCTAGACAAAAGGGTTTTAAAAACAATATAGAAATTAACCAAATGCTGTGGATTTTTGAAACACTATGTCTCATAAAGTATGAGAAGCATGCACACAGTTATACAATGAAACACATTAGGATATAAATCTATGAGGGATGAAGTACAGTCATTACTGTATACTCAACAAAAACAACAGACAAATTTTCAATCTTTCATATATATGATAGAAGACATGGTTCACTTACCAGTTTTAGGCATGCCGATATCCAACTGTGAACACTGTCTCATTGCCAAGCCATGAGATACTACTGTCTGCTAATGTTGTATATTGCTCTGACCAGGCAGGTAGAATTGGATAGCAAAACAATGGACAGAAATGCTGTCCGTGTCAGGCAATGAAAACATCAGATGGAGAGGTTGACGTGTATAACTGCAAATATAGGCCTAAGCTATGATCTTCCAGATCATAGGCACATTCAAATATCTACAAAGCACAACTTAAGCATATCTCTAGAACGCACCAATCACATTATACAGCAGTTTCTCATTTGCCTACTGGGTCCCAGTCACATTAAAGGAAGCAGCCTACATTATGTGAGCCATCCTATCAGAATGTCATCTACTAAGCATCTTTAGTACAGTGGAATGTACACAGGTAGCCATAAGAAAACCTGCTACAAATGATGTACCTGCTTATACTGATAGACATGCATGCATACTACTTATTCATCTGTCAGGTGGTACATGATCACAGGTCACAGTGTGGACACATGTATTCAACGTGCTGGGGCAATCATTACTCCAGCGAGTGGCAGGTTAATGACATGTACTGTGCCTTTAAATCAGTATGAATAGTCTCTGGATGTTTTGGTGGTGCTGAAGTCAAGATTGCTGGTATCCATATACTCTCCACAGACAACCATAATGGATGTCTACAAGCCTGGCCATCACCAGGGCCACAGTAGCATAGAATGTGTTTTTCTGACTCTGAAGATGCTTTTCATTGTCAGTACAACTCATATGGTGTATTCCGGTACACATGTAAAAGTCTGAAATATTTTTGTGGCCTGATGCATCTGAAACTGAGAACGCTAGGGACCTTGTAGATCGCATGACTAATATAGTGATAACGACATACAGGAAACACCATCTGCATCATCTGCTCCACCACAAGGTGCACAACTAATGCAGCATTGATGAACCCAGCAGGTATATAATGCCATACTTCGCCAGGTCTTTGGATGAAGGTAATTAAAGAAAACTTGTACAAATTAGCAAACAGTATTTATTTATTTGTTTATTTATTAATATTTATTTATTGGCATTTGTTTACTGGGAAAGTCCATTTTCAGTTGAAACCAAGGGATAAAAGCTCCACATTTTGCAAAACATTTTAAGAACAATTATTTTACAATCTTCAAAAATAAAACAAAACATATGCAGTTTAAATATATGCCAATTATTTAATATTTAGACAAATTTTAAACAGTTTGGAGAGAAATTAAAGGTATGTTATTGTAATACAAATAGGAATTGCAATATGAAGTGAAGGAAAAATAGAATTATGGTGTATTTAGAAAGAAAATCAGAGAAGAGAATTAGATAGCAGTAAGGAAGTAAGTGAAGAAGGGAGAGAAAGGAGGTATAAAGAATGAGCAGGTGCTTGTTCACATTTAGGGATATACGTTATACTGGTTTTGAGCAAGAAAATAGCCAGATTTTAGCTATGAAGTCTTTCAGAGTGGTTTTGAAAGATGGGAGGGTGGGTATAGACCTGATGAATACAGGCAATGAGTTCCAGGCCTTTGCAACCTCGTACAAGTATAGACAATACCCAGCAGATTTGCTAGGTTTATAGAATGAGAGGAGTTTTTGGTCAATGCATCGCAATGACCGAATGGGAACATAGTTGCGTTGAATGTTTTGAGTGCTAGACAGGTAGATGGACACTTGATAATTTTATAGGTGGTAAGAAGTTGTGTATATGTTAGTTGATGTGGCAGTTCTAACCAGTTTAGGCTTTTCAGTGTTATACAGTCGTGGGTTATGAAAGGGGTATGCGCTAGAAATTTAGCAACTTTCTTATAGCATTGTTCAAGTTTCAGTTTTTGCAAAGCCTGGAAGTTAATAAGGATAGGGTCACCATAAAGAGGAGTTAGGATGAGATAAGTAGTGGCAAGTGTAGTTTTAGTTGCATCAGTGAGAAAGTTTTTGGCTATGTAAACATCCCTAGTTTTTGATGAGTTTTTCTTATACAGTTTTGTATATGCAGGTCAAATGTAAGATTATCTTCCTGTATCACCCCTAATAGTTTGGTATGAGAAGTGACTTCCTTGTCTATATGATCAAGAGAGAGGACTTTAAATTTAGTTTTTTTCCTGAGAGAGGAATTTAGGGGAAAAGTATTAGTTTGGTCTTTTACGGGTTGAGTATGAATTGTGAGTTACAAAGGCACATTTTACTGGCTGGTAAAGCTTTATGAGTAATTTTTTGGAGGTGTGCCATGTTTTAGATATTGACGTAGGGTGGCCTGTTGTGTGGAAGTACAGAGAGTGTTGGTGAAAATGTTAATGAGGAGTGGATCAACGATAGAGCCTTGTGGTACACCAGTGGTGACTGGGAAGTAAGGAGAGAATGTAGCATGTCCTTTTACTGACTGATACCTATTGGACAGGTAGCTTTTGAACCACAGAAGGGTGGGCTGAGAGAGACCTAGTGAGGACATTTGAAGAAGTGTGCTGTGACAAATTGTGTCAAAGGCTTTAGATAAGTCTAGAAATAAGGGAGAGACTAATTTTCCATTATCATCTATAGCTTTATCAACAGTATCTATATAGGTTAGAAAGGCAGTGCTAGTACTATGGGAAGGATGGAAGCCCTGTTGTGTAGGGGATAGTAGTTCTTCCTGCAGGAGATTGTTTAGCAATTGTTTTTGAATACATATTTCAAGTATTTTGGTGAGGGGAGATAAGACTGCTATAGGTTTAAAGTTATATATTTCTGTTGAATGTCCTCCTTTGTGCAGAGGGATAATGTGTGACTTTTTCCAGAGAGAGTGGGAACATGGGATTTCTGTATTGACCTATGTATAAGGATTGAGCCAGGATAAGCAATAATGTTGGCTGCTATTTTAGGTACTCACTTAGAAGCTCACTTGAAGAAGAACATGGTTTAAGTTTGTTTAAGAGTAGTTTTATATAGGATGTGGGCACAGGTTTGAAGGTGAAACTGGATGTAGTGATATAAGGCTGTTGGGCAGGGTTGGAATTAGATGTTGAGAAACCTTTAGTTAGAGATGCTATAATATCCATAAAATAAGAGTTGAACTGTTTTGCAGTTTCAAGTGGTGAGATATTGGGAGAGGGTTTTGGCTTGAATTTTTGGCCAGGATTTAAGATTTCTTTAATGGATGTCTAAACTTTTTTTAGGGTTGCATTTAGTATTATTTTGAAAGTTATTGTAGTATTGATTTTTGCCTTCAATTATTTGCTTTTAGTACTATTGCAAGGTATTCTCAAGCTTTCAAGATATTGAGGTGTTTTAAGTATGTTCCATTTTTTCCATGCGTTTTCTCTACATGCATTATCATTCTACTCTTTTGGGAAAACCAAATTGCATTATTTGTTTTCAGTCTCTTCCTTTTTGCAGGTGTTATTATACACAATAGCTTGGTATATGATTAGCTACTGCAAGTGAAGCGTGCTATAAAGATAAATAATCATGCATAAAATAGTGATAACTGTAGCAAGGGTTCATATGGACCAGGCTGCAACAGACATTATAGCTACACTGTGGCCAGACCTCCAAAGTCTCACATATGATACAGAAAACTTTGAACCATCGTTACCAGCCTAGTACCTGGGCCACATGCAAATGTGATAGGCCTCTGTATGAGTAAGGAGAGATTTTTTGTGGTGACCGTAACAGTTTGCTTGGATGCCATGAATCTGCATGGCAAATCTGGCTTAGAGCTGATTGGGATCCTGGACTTAATGAACACATAAATATAAAGTGTTTTTTTACTGATGCAAAAGTTATGATGATAGTTTTTCTTTTTTTATTTCTAAATTTTACATTATATGACATTATTTTATTTATTATTCTTCACTTGCACTTTAAATTTCACGTCAAGTATTTCCTTTTGTGACAGTACCCACTATTTAATGATTGGTAGTGTTTAGTAGTGTGATATTTTGGCTCTCTTTTTAGACTGCTTTTCTCATTTAACTTGTATTTTTTTTATGAAGTTCTTGTTTTTACTATTAAAGAGTGAAAGTTCTCAAAAATACAAGCTGTGCCTGCAGTCTTACCTAGGTGGTTGGTAGAATTATTTTATCAGTTACTAAGTTTGGTTTGTGTTCTACTATGCTTTTGGTGTTCTTAATTTTTAACTATTGAGATAAACAGCCAGGCTTAAAATGGCCCACAAGAGCAGTTAGTCCAGTATTTACATACATATAAACCTATGAGCAAGTATTTTTTTCAGAAACTACCTGGATGTTTTGATCTCTTAAAGTGTCATACTCATAGTTACACAATATGCACATGGAAGGTAAAGGACAGAGTACTGAGACAGGGATTTAAGGCATTCTGTATAGGACAATGTGTTTTTACCCTGGATTTTCCTGGTAAGAAACCTTTGTTAGTATTCTAACTGTTGCATATGCCTGGTCAGGTACATGTTGAAGTGGACATTATACAAAATGATGGGTCTGATAACATCAGAACAAAATGTCACTATTACTTCTGTGGACCTGGATGCCATGCCCTTACTTAGAAGATGGGTGAGAATGAATGATTTTCTTACTTGGCTACATGCTTGTCAAATGCCAGATTACTATCTACACATGTTCCTAGATCCTTGACTACTGGGTCAGTCCTTAGGAATGTTTCATTGGTGAAATAATTAGCCAGGCTGGCAGTGTTACCAAAAGGTACTATAATGAATTCCTTGGCACTGATTTTTAGTCTGTGACTTCACCACCCATCATTTATCTGTGTTAAACTCTCTTGTAAGACATTTGTTTTGTGGGAGGAATAAAGGATAGCTCCCAGTTTGCAACCATCTATGAACTTAGTCATCTAAAGTCCCTTTACATTAGCCTTTACCTCTGAGAAGTAGATGCCAAATAGGAGCGGCCCCAGCACAGATCCTGAGGTCCCCCATGGGTCACTGGTTTCTTAGTGGAGTACATACCTCTCTCAACCTCTTAGAGCAAGAGATCTGGACAAAGACATGAACAAAAGTGGGACAAAGGGCCAAAAATAGGGACACTTTTTAAATATTGTTACTACAAACTTAGAAAGTTGATAGAATAACAGGTTTTGCATTAGCATGATTTTTCAGAAGGGTATGAAGTCTTAAACTCAAAAGTCTGTCATTATTTTCTAACTTCAGTCTTTAACGAATTGCACTAATTTGCAAGAAAAAACACAATTTTATGAAAAACAGACTAAAAATATGAGGCAAAAATCTGGACATTCTGAGAAAATCTGTACAGCTGAGAGGTATGGTGGAGTAGTATCACCAGTCCTTTCTTCCTGAATCTTGTCTGTGAGCCAGCATTATGTAGGGATGTATTCCCAGTTTGATGAGTCTGTCAACTATACCTGTGTGGGGTACTGTATCAAGTTACCTATCCAGGTCTAGGTAGCTGGTATGCGTTGTTATCTCCTCATCCACTGCCTTGGTGACCTTTACAAAGAAGTCCACCAGATAAAGCCAGACTGGGTTGGGTCCAGTGTCTGAAGTTTGCCTATGTCATTGTTGATCACCTCCATGAGAATTCTTTTCATGGTTTGGCACATTAGACTAGTCAGACTAATAGGTTTTCAGTTTCTGGGTTCAGTTTATGGTCCACCCTTGTGAAGTGGGGTAACCATTGCAGTCCTCCATTCTTGAGGTACAAATCCTATTCTGAGGCTATAATTGAAAAATGACTCAAGGGGTCCTTAATGGTTATATTATGAGGCATCCTGGGATATTATTGGGGCTCACTGAGGATGTATTTTGCCCTTAGCAAGTGATGCCAAGACCTGATCCCTGTTAATAGTTGGGGGGAGGTTAGGTTATTAAGTATTTTATGGGGGTGGATGGGGGAAGTGGGAGAGGTGAGGTTTGTAGCTGAATTTGTCAGCCAGCAAATTTTTAATATCACTGTGCTGAGTGAAGGTGGCACTACTGACCACCATTATGGCACATTGATGCGTGCTGCCTTTGAGGTTTCAGACACAGTTGTAGAAGGTCTTGAAGTTATCTTTAGCCTATGAGGCTATCTTGACTTCATAACTGGCCTTGGACTTTATTAGTCATCTTAGTTCCTGTTTATTGTAATTAGAGAGCTCCAATCATTATTGTAGTTGTCTTTACTGATTTTAGCCATGACTTTTCTTCTTTTTATCATAGCCTATTAAGGTTAGGATTAATTTGTTTTGGGCTAACTTCTAGTAGGTCAGCAGCCTCTATGCAGCCATTTACATGGTTGTACAGGGTCTCTGTGAACAATTCCTAGGTTGCTGTGAAACTGAGGATGGGAGTGGCACTGCATTTTGATAAAGTATTTCTTAATAGGGTGTAGTTTGCTATGAAATAAGTCTTAACTGTTGCAGGGTTTGCCAGGGCTATTGAGCTGATTTTTAAAGGAGACAGTTTTGTTGTCCATCCTCACAAATG
Source organism: Protopterus annectens (assembly GCF_019279795.1). Taxonomy (NCBI): domain Eukaryota; kingdom Metazoa; phylum Chordata; order Ceratodontiformes; family Protopteridae; genus Protopterus; species Protopterus annectens. The sequence goes on from NC_056737.1 coordinate 1,471,490,932, forward strand.
AGAACTGGCATGGGGAGTTGAGGGTGCAGCAGTCTCTCATATTGGTGAGTACCAGGTCCAGTATGTTTGAACCTCTGATGGGTATTCACACTAGTTGGTCAAGGGTATCTGTGTTAATAAAGTCTAGGAATTGTTGTGCATGTGAGTATGTGGCAGTGGGCAGTGTATGTTTTCCAGTCTATAGAGGGGTAATTAAAGTCTTCCATGAATAGGGTATTTGGTTTAATGGTAAATGTCTCCAGTAGGTCAAGGTATGAGCTATGGGATTCTAGGGGCATGGAGGGTGACCTGTAGTTTGCTAGGGTATGGCATGGAACTTTATCAATGGTGACTTATATGTGGATAAATTGTAGGACACTGTCTTGTTTAATGAATGTTGGGTTATGTGTATTGCTAATATATATTGAGACTCCTTCACCGTTTGCCCATGTATGTGCAGCTGATGGTCTGAATGTGTGGAAGGCACTGAAGCCTTGAAGTATCAGAGTACTTTCTATGGATTTAAACTATGTCTCAGGAACTGTACAGATGTCTATATTCTCTGGAGTGAAGAGTGCTTGTGATCTTAACAGAAAAAAAACAGAAAATACCATGAAGAAAAGACTTTGAAGAAAAGAGTGACTAGACATAAATATCTTAACAAGAAATGAGGGTCTAGGTTGGAGAGTGTGATAGACTAGTATTTGAAGAGGGCTGGTAGAGGATGTAGGGATGAGGGATCAGAATATAAGATGCAGACTGGGGTAGATTAAATTAGCCTGAATTTGCCTGAACTTCGACTCAAATGCAAGTAGCAGTGCTTGTGGAGTGTCTGTAGTTTCCAAGAAAAACATCAACTCCCAAGTATTTGGGCATTAGATAAAACTATGTCTGAGGTATACAGAGTGGAGAGGTATGTTATTTTTCTTTCTAGGGCTAAGCGGGAAAAATGTTTCACTGGTAATTGGTGCAGTGGTAGTGTGGGTGTTGTGTTGAGATAACTTAGTTAGCACAACAAGGAGTAAGCTGTAGTACAATGAGGGGTGTGTGCACAAGATGGGTTCATATATTTCATTTTCAGGAGACAGTTTTAACTAGTGCAAAGTTTTAGTAGTATGGCAAGCAGAAGCAGGTTGTTACAAGGTCATTTCTAGGGGATGGAGAGCTGTAGGAAAGCACACTGGAGTAGCATTTGCAATTGTCCACTCAGTTTTTATCCTTGGTAGCAAGCCTCCTACTGCATGATACAGGGTTTCTGGGGTTTAAAAATGGAGAAGGTAGCAGCTTTTGGGGGTGGGGGGTCGTGACACTTAGATTTGGAATGGCTAACATTTCCATAAGCTGAAGGCTGTAGACAAGTTCCTGGCTTGGGAGGCAGGTATCCAGCCACATGGATGTGGACCATGTTAGACAGAGCAGGAGGTCCAGTCAAATATTTTGTGAAGGGGATTGGATGTAAAGTCAGATTGTGCTGGATATTAAGTGAAGTTGGGCTACATGTAGGTTCCCCCATGTGTATTCTCAGTTTGGGGGGTTAGCAAAGTTCTTTGATTTTGGAGGAAGGAGCACAAGTGCCTAAAGTGGGAACAGACCATCCTTGCCTTTTTGTAAGGTGGTGATGGCGGCTACATCCCAGTCATTCTCTTATTCAGATAGATATACTAGTGTTGTTCCTGGAGAACAACCTTTAAAGGATGGTGGTGCAGGGGCTGGTGCAATGGTTTATGTTAGATTTTGATATTAGGTTGGGTTGCATAAGCTTTGTGGAAATTTGAAACCTGTAGAAAGGAATGTATGAGGTTTTCTAGGCTTTGTTGAAAAACCAGCTGGAAGATGGGAGAATTTCAGGAACATTTGATTCCCCTCTTCTCATCTTTTTGAGTCTGCCCATTATTTTTGTTTCTCAGAGTCCCCAGAGTGTTATCAGCTCACATCATTTGTCATCCCATAATGATCACATTCACAAGGACGACACCAAGGAATAATGTGCATCCTTAGAAGAGGTGGTCAAGGTGAATAGGGCATTTTGTAATCCCTGGACGGCCAGATTGTATATAGAATCAGCTTTCAGCTTGCTTCCAGTCCAGAAGCAAGACTGGCTGATTCTGGGCATGAAGCTGCAAGGTAAGTACTGCTTTGATAAAGCCATGCATATGAGGTGTGCAGTAGCTTGTATCACATTTGCAGAATTTAGCACATTACACTAGATTTAGCAGCCATGAGCAAAGACCCTGCAAACAGCTGACTATTTAGATGACTTTCTGTTGGCAGGCAAGGGTAGGGATGAAGTTCACAGAGGTATGAAGACATTTGCACAGCACTGTGCTGTGCTGGGAGTACATTTGTTGAAGTCTGAGCTTGAAGGTCCATCCAAAGTATTTATAATATCAGTCTTAGAAGTAAATGCAGAATTGAAAGTGTTTATATTGCCCACTGAGAAAGATACATTAAGAAGCAAGGTTGAGGGTTAGCAAGGATAAGGTCAGAGTCAAGGAAGTTATGGTGGTATTAAGATTAGCATGTTGAGCAAATAAGCCAAGGAGAAAGCATACAAGGTTGTTGCCTAAATTGCTCTTTGGAGTAAAGTGGAAGCATCATTGGTTAAGAGTGGGCAAAAAATGTTAAGGAAAATGTATTCATTTGCTTTGACTGTCTCTAACAATTTAATGGAGTGTCTTTCTGGCAAGGGGAATGGTTATCTTTGTATGAGTATGTCTTCTTACCCATGTGGCAGGATCACTGGTTATGAGTTCTAACTTCAATGAAAAGTGTCCATTCATAAGTAAAAGTAAAAATAACTGAGGAGTGCACCATGAACTGCGTATTCAATGAAGACACAGTTAGTCCAAATCCAACATTTATGCTAAAAGAACAAAGAATGAGGACTGCAGTAAGCGCTTTGAGTCAACGCCATCAGACATCAGAGCAGTCAGAAACATGTGTTTACAAAATGACATCACTACCTGTTAAGGTGTAGCAATCAGAGCAATTTAAAAACATCGGTTTGTACAAGAAAATATATGATACTAGCCTAAATACATCTAGAAAATAGAATAATTATATATATATTGCTAAATAACAATAAAACCATAAACTAATGGTCTGTTGTCGGCTTGAGAGTGACCTATCATTAAGCCCATATTTATGGGCTGAGTTTCAAACTGTTCCTTTTCTTCTAAACACCTATTTAATGCCAATATAACAGCCGACATTTGTCTGCATTGGTAATAGCATACAGCATTTGACATAAACATGTGCTTGAACAGCATGTGTTGAATTGGCTATGTTGCATTGATTACAGGAACGCAGCATGCCACATCTATCAGATCTGTCGAAGTTGTTATCATACACAACAACCACAGGAGACAACATGTCTCTTAATAGGTTGTTGTGTTATGATAGCAACTTCGAAGGTTTTAGACAGTCTGATAGATGTGGCACATTTTCTTGCCGTTCCTGTAATCAATGCAAATACATAGCCAATTCCAATAGCTTTACACATCCAGCAACAGGACGTGTTTATGTATTCAAACACTATGCTGATTGTAAATCCACTAATGCTATTTATATTGCAGAATGTCAACAGTGTAAACAGTTTTATGTTGGCAAGACAAATAGGTGTTTACGTGAGCGCATAAGAGAACATATTTATGCCATTGATAGGAGCAATACAACAAATGCCTTGGCGCAACATGTCATTGTAAATGGACCTTCACATACTTTTAAATTTAAGGTTTTGGAACTGGTTATGAAAAATGGTAGATTAGGTAACATTAGGAGTTTTACAGAAGAAAAGGAAGGCAAGTGGATTTTGAAACTCCAAGCCCATAAATATGGGCTTAATGATAGAGTCACTCTCAAGCCCTTTTTGACTAACAGACCATTAAGGCATTAGCTTTTATATGGTTTTATTGTTATTAGTTATTTAGCAATATATATTATATAATTATTCTATTTTCCTAGATGTATTTTTAGGCTAGTATCATATATTTTTCTTGTACAAACCGATGCCTAAATTGTTTTTAAAATTTGTTCTGATTTGCTACACCTTAACAGGTAGTGATGTCATTTTTTGTATTTAAGTACACATGTTTCTGACTGCTCTTTGATGTCTGATGAAGCGTTGACTCAAACGTGAAAGCGCTTACCTTACTGCAGTCCTCATTCTTTTTGTTCTTTTAGCAGCATTAAATGTTGGATTTTATGGACTAACTGTGTCTTCATTGAATACGCAGTTCATGGTGCACTCCTCAGTTATTTTTACTTTTACTTGTGTTTTTGTGAACCGAGGGTGCTTAACCTAGCAGTACTTGTCTTTTCTTGAAAAGTGTCCATTCAACTAGCAACAATATGAAAATCAAGACCACTGGTTCAGACCCAAAAGTATTTTATTCTCTAGCGCCTCAGTACAAAACCTTCAAGGAGTTACAAGATTCAGCTAAAAATGTGCTACCTTTTATACAAAAAACACAAACCCAATTAATCAATAATACAATCAAACAATTAAATAAAATATTTCCAATTAACCTCTCCATTCAGTCTCATAGGGACCAAAGTATCATATTTAAGAGTAAAGACAAAGGGCCGGATTCAGGAAGGCTTACACGGAGTTCAAGAGTAGTGTAAGCCTCCGTGTAAGCCTCCCGATTCAGGAACAGCCCAAATCTCCGTGTAAGAGACAGCTAACACGTCTCTTACATGGACTGGGCGTGGAAATGCTCAATACCTCATTTGCAGCTCAAAGATATGCAAATGAGGTATCTGAGCGATCCACGAAGCAGAAACCAGTCCATGTAACGGACGTGTTAGCTGCAGAAATGTACTCAGCTGACAACTGAGTACATTTCTGCAATTAAAATGGAGCTATGTCAGCTCCAAATAAAGGGTGCATTTGTTTTATTAAGCATGCCAATGGCCAAATATGTGGCCATTGGCATGAAAAAGTGTTGTAAAAATATGTAATATAACTTTTTTTTTTCCACAGGGTTTTGAGGTTTAACTGCAGCGCACACCCGCGCAAACGGGGTGCGCTACCTAAAACTAAAATCCGAAGCTTATAAGCCCACAAATGTGGGATTTATGTATTACATGTAATGTCAATGGAGGGACTTGCAGACCAAAAACAATATGGCCTCCGTTTAGTGGTTGTCAAGGGGAAGCTCTGTAAGACATGTAACTAGTCATTACTAGGCAATCCTATGTAAATGAGGGTTACAATACTGAATCACACTGCCACATAGGTAATGAGCACTTTCTGAGTAGTGTAAGAGTTAGAGAAGGGGGAGGAACAGAGTAAGAGGTAGGTGACATCACGGGGGGGAAGGATAGATACAAATGTACCAGATTGGAGGGCAATGTAAGGTGAAAGATGACAGACAGACTTCAGGGAGGGAGGTGTGTCCCAACAGAACACTAGGAAAGCCAAGAAATTGAATGTTTACGCTATCCCTACACTCAAAGTTTCTTGATATACGTGCATGCGTGCGTGTGCGCGCGTGTAAGGCAGGTTCAACATGTGGGAGCGTGTTGCAAACTGTTTACAACGGTTTGCGCGGGCGTGCACATGTTTAAGGCAGTGTGTGCGCGTTTTAACATGAATCAGCCTAGTTCACACCGTGTAAGGATGTGTGCGCGCGTGTAACACCGTGTAGAGATGTGTGTGTGCATTTAAGTGACTGTGAGCGTGTTTAAGCTGGTGTGCACTTTGCTCCCCCTCAGGAAACAGAGAGGAAACAGGAAACAACTAAATTACACGGAAACTGCCAGAGGATACTGCTGCAGTTAATTGTTGGAAACAATTGGAAGCAGACAATTATGCAGGCAGACTAGAAGCCCAACCCAGCACTTAAAACACTGCAAAGAGCAGTGCAGGGTGTTTCTCACAAGAGATACTGCAAGAAAGTAAGCTATCAGAATTGAAAACTGAAAAGCTGAACTCAGAGCAGAAATGCTAGGGGCTGCCATAGCTGTTATAATCAGGCAAAGGCGAATTGCTGAGGGTGGTGTCAATGCAGATGCTGACAGACAACCCAGAGTGAGGAGAAGGAGAAGAGTATACAGGCCCAGGGTCACCTACCATGGGTTACATGAGCTGGAGATAGTAGAGCGCTACAGAGTGGACAGAGACCTTCTGGAGCAGATTGTTGAGCTGTGCAGGCCACATCTCACACACAGAACCAACAGAGGGGAACCCATCCCAGTGGAAACCAAGGTATGTGTTGGCCTAAGAATACTAGCAACAGGTACCTTCCAGAGACCAACTGGTGATATGATAGGGATATCACAGGCATCAGCCTCCAGGGTACTGCATCAGTTCCTGGATGCCATGTCAGCACATGTCGGTGATTATATATATGTCCCTAATGACCGTGAGGTTGTGGCCAGCAATATGCGTCTCTTCCAGCAAATAGCGGGATATCCTGAGGTGCTGGGTGCAATAGACTGCATGCACGTACACATCAAAGCACTAGCTGGTGAGCGGGGTAGAGTCTACATTAACCACAAGGGATACCCCTCCATCAACTGCCAGGTTGTGTGTGATGCCCAGGGCATAATAATGAATGTGTGTGCTGGCTGCCCTGGGAGCTACCACGATTCCCACATCTGGCATCTGACGCAGCTGTACCAATCATTTGCCAGTGGGGACTTCCCACACAGACACCTAGTGAGGGATGCAGGTTATGCACTTGAGCCGTGGCTGATGACACCCATCAGAAATGCACACACACCTGAACAGGAACACCATAATGAGGCACACGCACAAACACGTAATGTCATAGAGCGTGTGTTTGGGCTGCTCAAGTCACGGTTCCGGTGTCTGGACACATCTGGTGGAGCCTTGCAGTACACACCAACTACATGTACCCAAATGGTCATGATATGTGCTATGCTACATAATATGATCCTGCGGAAACAGCTGCAGCAGGACCAGCACAGGGCTGGGCCTAACATCCCCCCACCATTGCCAAGGCCACCACAGGCAGAGGGTGACTCGGAGGAGGAACAACCTGACCTTGTCCCAGTAGGCAGAAGGAGGCGTGCCCAGTATGCCCTGGCCTTGGCAAAGAGGCAATGCATAGCACATACACTTGGTCAGTAGGAACACTGGGACTGATACCCGCGCTCTGACTCACTCATATAGTAACAGGGATGCCTAACATGACACAACCTGCTTCCAAACATGTACAGGGAGTGTAGTATGTGCATCCGACAGAGGCAGCCCTGCAGCACCACCTGAGGCATGAATGCCATGTGTTAAGTAATGTAATGCCATGTACCATATGCACACCTGAGGACCCGACTAACATCCACCCTCACCAATCATAAACCACAAAAAACACAATCCTACCTCATAGGTACCACAAGCGATAGTAACCTGTATGTAATGCTACCCAATGCCAGAAGTATAAATGCGTGCAGTGTAAACGCACACAGTATAGAGAATGTACATACCAGTGCTGTAATAGAAAACAGGGTCAAAGCCCACATCAGCACCCTGACACTACCAGGTCCCACTTCTGTCCTAATAGCAGGAACTGCCCCAGGCCTACTCTGGCAACGTGAGTGTCAAACGAAATATTACTGTCAACCTGGGTGCCCAGGACCCTGAAAACCTCTTCTGTGCTTAGAGGATTGCCACCTAGATGGGAACTAGGGGTAACCCTGTTGTTCCCGAAGGGTATGACTATGCATTGTTTAGCGTTTAACGTAAGGCCATGGCTCTGGCACCAGTTATCTGTGTCTATGAGACGCTTCTGAAGGATGTCTGTGTCAGATGGGTTTCCAACTATGGTTCGCAGTTTGCAATCATCTTCAAACTTTGTCAGCCATAATCCTCCTGTGTTTGCTCGTACTTCTGAAAAGTAGATGCTGAACAAATGTGGGCCCAGGACTGAGCCCTGTGGGACACCACTTGTGACAACTCTGGAGTGTGACATGGCACCATCAACTTTGACCCTGTGTGTTCTGTCACTTAGCCAGTTTGCAACCCATGCTGTGATGTATGGGTTCACAATTAAGCTGGTGATGTTTTCAATGATACCTGAGTGGGGTATTGTGTCGAAAGCCTTTGCCAGGTCAAGGTAGGCTGTGTGGACTGCCTTGCCCACGTCAATGGCCTGGGTGACTGTCTTGAAAAAGTCAACCAAGTTTAAAAGGCATGATCTGCTCTTGACAAAGCCATACTGGATTGGATCCAACGTCTGCAAGTCCCCTATGTCTTTATGTATTATTCCCATTACGATCCTCTCCATAGCTTAGCAGAACAGGCCTGTCAAGCTGATGGGATGGTAGTTTCCGGGGTTGGTGGAGGCACCTCCTTTGTGAAGTGGGTCCACCATTGCTGTATGCCACTCCTTGGGCACATATCCTGAGGTGAGGCTAAGATTAAACAGCTGCCCCAACTGCGGGTGTAATTCCTCATTGAGTTCATGGAGCACACAACTGGGGACACCATCTGGTCCCATGGATAAAGTGTTTTCCGCCTTGGATAGAGCAGTTCACACCCCAGCATTGGAGATGTTTGGGGGGCTACAATCCTCTGGTGTAGATACCCCTCCAGTTGGGGAGGGGAGAATCTGCACTGAACCTGTCAGCCAGTATGTTGGCAATGTCTGTAGGTTCAGTGATATTTACATCATTCAACTAATTCCGAGCATATTTGGGAGTTCCCTCCCAGGTTTCAAACATAGGTAAAAAAGGCCTCATGATTGTCCCTTGAGTCCTGAGTGGGTTTACTCTCAAAACTCGCCTTGGATGATTGTATGGGGGAACCCAGTGTTTTACTCATAATGAGCAGGGGTGTCTTCCCTTCTACGGATTTCGCTCTATCTTGTAGTAGCTCCTTCCTTCTGTTGTAGAGCTTGTTTATGGCTAGGGTCCACCAGACTGGATGCTTGCCTGTGGTACAAAGAGTCTTTGTCTTGTTTGGGATTGCCTGATCCATGCAGTCCTGGAGGTGCTGGTAGAAGGCATTTGTATGTGATACAGCGGCTTGAGTAATGGTGTCCGCTGGCTTGGGGGCCTTGAAAGAGACCACACCAGTCCATAGAAATGTGAAGTCGGCATCTGAGAAGGTCTTCACTGTTTGTTTTTCTATCTGGGGTGTGGGTGGGATGTGGACTCACACTGAGATTAGTCCATGATCTGATCTCACCAATGATGGGTATGCTTCTGGTGTTGAACAATGTTACCCCATGTTCGTAATGATGTGTTCTAGTGTGTTGTCTCCACTTGTGGGGATGGTGACCAGTTGTTCCATGGCATTTGAGTGTATGAACTCTTGGAACCTTTGTGTTAGAGTGTTGTGGCTTGATTAGTGATCCCAGTCTATATTTGGATAGTTGGAATCACCCAGTAGGATGGTGTTTGGACATACATATATCCCCTCCAGTGTTTTCAGGACAGCTGTGTGAGGTACCTGAGTTTGAGAGGGTGGCATGTAACATGCTACAAACTGCAGAGCAGTCTTGCCTACGGTTACTGGCACCTGGATGGTCTCCGATGCATCGTGTGTTGCCACCAACCTCGAGGTGAGGGTGTCCTTGATGAATATGGACACCCACCCTCCTTTCTTGGTGTTGTCCGGATTCGTGCCGGAACGCATGATATGAGGTAACACCCGATAGTGCCGGGTGCTGTCGGAAGCTGTGAACCAGGTTTCAGGCACAGCACAGACATCAATGTGCTACATACTGAGAAGGGCATCGAGTGTGTGCAGCTTGAGGTTGAGACCTCTGGCATTGAGCAGCATTACCCTTAGTGTCTTTCCTTTTCTGTGTTCTAGGGTGGTAGGTGTAGAATCTGAATCTTGCATAAAAAGGCACAATGGGGTGGCAAGAGCATCAGCCAAACTGAAGCCCAGGGTGACAGGTGCAAGCCGTCCCTTGCAAATCAGCATGGCCTGTCCAGCATGTCATCCCAGGCAGACAGACATTGGACCCCTTTGAATGACACCATAGTTTAAGCAAATTATTACAGCTGATCATCTTGTCTCTGTTTATGTGGCATCATACTTGGTGAAGGTAGGACACTGCTCAAGGTCAGGGTCATACCTGCCTGGCCTACATAATCAGAGGGATCCTCTATGTCTCTTTCCATGTAGTCCAGGGAGGTACATCTCAGGTCGTTCACACCAGCATGGATAATGACTGGGTCAGACTTGTACTTGCAGTTGAGTGACCTGAGTGCTTGCATTATGTGGTGGATTCCAGTGCCCGATAGGCAGCTTACTGTGACCTCCTCCGCTCGATCTGGTGAGCGGGACGTCAGTGTGTCTGACTATGGAGTCACCTATGACAAGTGTGTCTGGCATTGTGTTTGGCCTTAAGGGCTGTGACTGATTGGCACACCGACTCTGTGGTCAATGTGTTGCATGTGCTGTGCCCTGTGGAGGCAGTTGTGTGAGTGTCTGCTGTGGTGGCCACTGCTGTTTTGGTAGAATTCTGATCAGAGCCTCCGAGTATGTCTTTGTGTGTCTATGTGTATGATTTTAAGTTGTGATAGTGCCATGTGAGACTGGGTTTGTGATGTGTGTGGTTACCTTCACCTTCTCTCTGGTCTTGCTAGTCCTATGTTGAGAGAGCTCAGCCTCCACCTTGGCTATATAGTTGCATCTCTCACATGTATGTGTGTTTTATGGGAGAAGGAGAGGGTTGTCAGTGTACATGAGGCAAGTGTAACATTGCCTCAATATTCCCAGGTTCACCAGCTGAGCAGGAGAGGACACTAGCAACTGATCCCTAGACATGCTAGAAGGAATAAACAAAACAATGTTGGAATACAGGGAGATATCAAGCCCCCCAAACCACATCATAGTGCTTGACTGACAATACCTACACATACACCAGTGTTTCATAGTGTCATAGTTTACTACTAGGCTATCTGCCCTAGTGCATGTATAAGCCTAGCCATAGTGATGTGGCTATTGCCACCACTTATAGTGGTAATAAGTGTACAGAATAGATTCAGAATATTGTGCCTCTGACTTAGTAGTGACACATTATGACCCCCTTACGTAATTGAATAACATGACTGTGCCCCTGTCTAGTCTGTGCCTCTGTCTCATATGCAGTTGTCCAGATGTCTCCTGAAGAGAGTCAGTGAGGGACTCTGTCAAACATGAACTGGGATACTCTGCTAGAGTGTGTGATGCTTATGACTCTGTCCCTCCAGCATGTCCTATACATGTATGTGCTGAGGTTCAAATCCTCAGCTCTCATTGTTCTGGTGGATTTGGATTGCTTGCAGTGGAGCATGTCCACCAAATCCTGATTGGACATGGTCTTGTATGTCAGGCATAGGTCACCTGTAAGTATGCAGTATGACACTGAACAAAGCTGGATTTCCTCTATTCTGGAAGCATATGACATGTGTTGAAGAACCCTGATCTTCATGGTAGGTACTTTTGGGGTGTCTCCAGCTGTTGCAAGTGCTGGGCGAGGTACATACCATATGGGGCTTTGTATTCAATCATGGGCCTGATAAGGGAGAAGGATAGTGGAACAATGACCTCCTATGATCTGGATGGAAAACCCTCCATGATAAGGTGGGCAAGATAGAAAGTCTTCCTAACCACTTTGGCAACAGGGGTGTCAAAAGAGATGTCACTATCTACATGTGTCCCCAGGTGTCTGATTTGTTTTCTGTGCTCAGTGGGTTGCTGTCTATGTATTGATCTGTGGGTACTTTGTTCCTCACAAAGGGGATGAATACACATCAGTTGCATTCAGTTTCAGGCCATGCGTCTGGCACCAGCTATCCGCCTTTGTGACGGCATTCTGTAGTATGTGTGTGCTGGCTGATGTATTCACTATGGTGCCTAGGTTGCGGTCATCTGCAAACTTTGTCAGCCACAACCCCCCTATGTTTGCTTTCACATCTGAAAAGTAAATACCAATTAAGAGGGGTCCCAGGACACATCCTTGTGGGACACCACCTGTGACTGGCTTCGAATCTGACAAGGCACCTGCAATGTTGACTTTATGGGTTCTGTTTCTTTTCTTTTTGCAACCTATCCTGTGACATATGCTGTTATATGTCAGCTGTTGAGCTTGGCTATGATGCCTGAGTGGGGTATTGTGTCACAGGCCTTAGCCAAGTGCAGGTAGGCTGTGTGGACTGCGTAGCCCTCATTGATGGCCCTACTGACAGTTTCATAGTAGTCATCTAGGTGCAAAAGGCAGGATCTGCCCTGTACAAAGCTGAACTGGGTGGGAACAAGGGTCCGTAGGTCAGCAATGTGTCTGTGTAAGAGCTCCATAATGACTCTTCCCATAGCTTTGCAGACAAGGCTGGTTAAGCTTGTGTGGTGGTAGTTGCCATGGTCTGTGGAGGCATCTCCTTTGTGGAGTGGGACCACTGTTGCCGTACGCCAGTGTTCAGGTACATATCCTGTAGCAAGACTAAGGTTAAATAGCAGTTGTATATACGGGTCCAGCCCCTTCTGGAGTTCACATAGCATGCAACCGGGGATACCAGCAGGTCCCATTGATGCTGTGTACTTGTCTTTGCTGAGTGCGGCTCTCACATGGACATCCAAGATGACAGTGAGGTTACATACAGCAGTGATAACTATCTTCTTTGGGGGGTGAGGGAGGGGGTAAATCACACTGAAGCTGTCCGCCGGAATGTTGCCAATATCTGTCAGGTCACTGGAATATATGTTGTTGTGTACCAACTCTGAGCATATCTGAGGGTTCACAACCAGGTGTCTGACATAACAAGAAAGCAGTGTGGTTACCTTCATTGTCTTTGGTGATTTATGTCCCCAAGGTGACCTTGCATGTCTTTATGAGATAATGTAGCTTTCTATTAGTGCTGATCACAGCTGTCTTCCCTTTTGGAGATGTAGCTCTGTCTTGCATTAGTAACCCTCATCTGTCATACAGTTTGTTTATGGCTGGGGTCCACCAGACAGGACACTTTCCCTTAGTAGGAAAGGGTCCTGTTTTTATTTGTGATTGCATGGTCCATGCTTTCTGACATCTAGCTAAGGGGAGGTCATCGTGGTTCTGCAGTTATCTTTCATCAGCATTAGAAATGACCACAACAGCCCCTGTGGGGTGTACCTCATGCAGACACATCCAGCACCTGTAAAGTCCACAACAGTACCTCACCAGGAGTATGAAAGAGCTGGAACACATGTAATGTGTCGCCTGATTAAACAGAGTGCAGCTCCACACACTGCCATGCTGTCCACCCAGATGCAAGCTGTGCCTGATGTAGAAAGCCATGTCCAAGCTGGAATCAATGCACATGCTGCACCTTGTACAATCTGAATGGCAGGGAGCTATGCACATGAGGGACCTGAACCCCAGCACTGACATACATAGGACAGGCTGTACTGCATTATCCATAACACAGAAGCCACCCCACGCATGAGTAAACTACCAGTACAGGTTGGCCGTAGAGACACTCGCTGATTCCCCTCAACAGGAATCCTAATGAGTGGATGGGAGATGGGAGGTTTACCCTGGGTATCAATGTTATGTCACAGGTAGACAGAGGCACAGTATACTAAACAAGACATATGTCATGGCAAACTACACTTACAATGTGTTGATGGACAAACACACTCCGACTAGCATTAGAAATGGCCTAGGGCACATCGGTAGTGTTTGCCAATGTACACCCATGTTGTGGAATACACTACTGATGTTGGATGAGGCTGTTGTAAGTAGTTCACATCTGAACATAATGCAACATGGTCAGATAGGTTCATAGGTACATAGGTTTATACCAGGCTATCTTCCCTAAGGCAGGTATAAGCCTAGCACAGAGTTCGTTGGCGTACACCACCCCTTATATGGAAACAGTACTGTGCCCATTATTTTGTCATGTCTCTCTCCAGCAGTGACACAGTGACGATCCCCGGGTTAAACGTATGACCTTCCATCCCACAGGTCAAGATACCTCTTGAACACAGCCAGCAAGGTGCTCTGTCTCACATGGACCGGGATTGTATTCCACAGCATAGGGAGTCTCCGGGTGAAAACTCCATCCCTCCAACATGTCCAGTGTACATCCCTGCTAAGGTGTAAGTCACTTGCACTAGTGGTTCAGGTGGATCTGCCGATTCTGAGGTGGAGCATGTCCATTAATCCCTGTTTGGACATGGCCTTGCATGTCAGGCACATGTCACCTCTAAGCAGACAGTATGTGAGTGAATAGAGTGGGAGTGTCTTCAATCTGGCAGCATATGACAGCTGTTGGGGTTCCTTGATCCTTTAGGTGGGGGACATTCAGGGTGTCTCCAATTGCTGCAGATGTTGGGTGAGATACATCCAGAATAGGGCATTCTACTTGATCACCGTTCTGATAAGTGAAGAGTACAGAGGAACAATCACCCACTAGATCTGGATGTGAATCCCATCCTGATCAGGTGGGCAATGTAGAAGGTCTTTCTAGCCACTTTAGCAACGTGAGTGTCAGAAGAACGGCGACTGTCTACCTGGGTCCCCAGGTCCATGATAACCTCCTCTGTGCTCAGAGGATTGCCACCTATATGGTAGCTTGGGGTTACCTTGCCTTTCCTGAAGGGTATGTCTACACATGTTGTGCACTTTGACTTCAGGCCATGGCTCTGGCACCAGCTATCAGTTACCATGAGTCCCTTGTGAAGGATATCCGTGTCTGATGCACTGTCCACTATGGCCCAGTGTGCAGTCATCTGCAAACATTGTCAGCCAAAGTCCTCCCATGTTGGCCTGTACTTCTGGGAAGTACATGACAAACAATGGGGGCCAAGGACTGAGCCCTGTGTGACACCACCTGTGACCAGCCTGAGTCTAACATAGTGCCAGCAACTCTAACCCTGTGGGTCCCGTCCTTAAGCCAGTTTGCAACCCATCTTGTGACATATGGGTTTACATTTCAGTTGTTAGGGTTTTCAACAATACCTGAGTGGGGTATTGTGTTGAAAGTGTTTGCAAGACCAAGGTAGGCTGTATGGACTGCCTTTCCCCAACAATGGCCTAAGTGACCGTTTTGAAGATGTCAACCCAGTACAAAAGGCATGATCTGCCCTTGACCAAGCCAAAATGGGATGGGTACAATGTCTGCATGACCCCCATATCTTTGTTTATGAGCTCAATTATGATCCTCTCCATAGCTTTGCAGACTAGACTTGTTAAGCTTATGGGGCAGTAATTACCATGGTCTGTAGAGGCACAGCCTTTGTGCAGATGTGCACAACTGGACCCTAACCAGGCTGTTGTGCACACTATGGAAATGTAAAGCAGTGATAGGACTAAAGCCCAGGATACTGACCACCACAGTGAAAGTACTGAACCACTACACTATACAGTACTAAAGTGTTAGGTCAGTATGAACGGATGTTGACATTTGTGTGCAAAGTATCCCATGCAAAACCTGCAGGCACAGTATACTCCCTGTTGTGTTCACACAAAAAGCATCTGGACAGTAACTACACAACATGGCACAGAACACACGACCATAAACTGGAGGTATTTGTTGAAGGTCACACTCATCCACAAATGTGATGTGCTGCAGAGTTCAACATATGGAAAGCCCACACTGGGCATGCTCACACACTTAGATAAATGAGACATCTTTCACTCAACATGCCATGGGAAGGCTGAACTGGGCATGCTCACACACTTGGTCCAAATGTTACTCCTAGCAAAGGTGAAAACACACCGGAGGATGCTCATTCCCCTTTCTAGACACTGATCATGTAAGCACCCTATAAGTATATCAGGAGAAAAGGCATCTCTCGGTAATCCGAATAGCGCGCTCCGCTAATGCGTCCATCTCTAGTGTCATAACATAGTTAGGTAGGGTTTGAATCCAGGGGCAAGTGTGTGTGAAGGGGGGTAGGTGTGTGTGTATGAAAAGAACATCCCTTTTGGCAACTGGGAAAACACACCACATGACGCTCATTCCACTCTCTAAACTCTGATGATGTCAGCACCCTATAAGTATATCATGTGAAAGAAAATCTCCCAGTAATGTGAATAGCGTGCTGCGCTAATGCGTCAGTCTCTAGTGTCATAACATAGTTAGGCAGGGGTTTGAATCCAGCAAGTGTGTGTGAAGGGGGTAAGTGTGTGTGTCAGTGTGTATGAAAAAAACATCCATTTTGGCAACTGTGAAAACACACCACAGGATGCTCATTCCACTTTCTAAACTCTGATGATGTCAGCACCCTATAAGTATATCATGTGAAAGGAAATCTTCCAGTAATGCGAATAGCGTGCTATGCTAATGTGTCCGTTTCTAGTGTCATAACATAATTAGGTAGGGGTTTGAATCTGGCAAGTGTGTGTGTCAGTGTGTATGAAAAGAACATCCCTTTTGGCAACTGTGAAAACACACCACAGGATGCTCATTCCACTTTCTAAACTCTGATGATGTCAGCACCCTATAAGTATATCATGTGAAAGAAAATCTCCCCGTAATTCAAATAGCGCGCTGCACTAATGCGTCCATCTCTAGTGTCATAACCTAGTTAGGTAGGGGTTTGAATCCAGCAAATAGCAAGTGTGTGTGAAGGGGGGTAAGTGTGTGTGTCAGTATGTATGAAAAAAACATCCCTTTTGGCAACTGTGAAAACACACCATAGGATGCTCATTCCACTTTCTAAACTCTGATGATGTCAGTACCCTATAAGTATATCATGTGAAAGGAAATCTCCCAGTAATGCGAATAGCGCGCTGTGCTAATACGTCTGTTTCTAGTGTCACAACATAGTTAGGTAGGTGTTTGAATGTGGCAAGTGTGTGTGAAGGGGGGGGTAAGTATGTATGACTGAAATATCCCTTTTGGCAACTGGGAAAACACACTACAGGATGCACATACCCCTTTCTAAACGATATCACAATTATGTATGGCTTTTGAGTACAGACATGCCACGTGTGTTTTGCCCACACAGAATGCCCATGTGTGCGGGTTGTCCCTCACAATAATGCATGACATTGATTAAACCAGTTATGGCAATGCACACATGATGTATGTGTGTGCCAAATACATGTACCCGTGACCTTCAATAGTTACCATGTGTGATGCCTGACACATGTGAATACATGGTATTTGCACAGGGTAACATTATGGCTGTGGTCTTCTGTGCAGGTGCTGCTTGTGGGATGTGTATATACAGTGTGAGATGTAAATGCTATCAGCCTAGTAGTGAGGGATACGCACCTGGTCTGGGGCATATAGTCTGCATGTTGTTGATGTACAGGTGCTGCATGTTTTCACCTGTTGTGGGAGTGGTAAGACGTTATTCCACAGCAATGCAGTGACAGCATGCTAAGAACCATTCAGCCAGGGTGTTGTAGCTACACTAATTCATTAGCATTCAGTAATATGTCAGAATCCCTGGTGAGGGTCTGATGCCAACCAAGGTCAGGGGTCTACCAGCCTGTGTCACTTGCTCAGTGATCCCTTCCATGTTCCCTATCATGTATCCCAGTGAGGGACATCCCACATCAGCTGTGGTGGCATGGACAATGACTGAGTCATATGTGTCCATGCATCTGACTGACCTGTAAGTTTGTGTTATGTGGTGGACCACAGTGCTCCATGAGCATATCACTGTGACCTACACATTGTCCAGCCTGGTGAGCATGTTCCCACTGTATTGGACAATAAAGGTACCTAACACAACTGCGGCAGTAGTGTTGTATAGCTGTACAGACTGTGCTTGTTTGACACACAGGATTTGTGTGCTATGTGTTATGCGTGCTGTGTGCAGGCCTAATGTATGCCTGTGTGCCAGCTGCAGAGATGCCTGCCAGTCATGCAGGATGCTATCCTTAGGCTCCACAACTGACCCGGTGTGTTTCCATGCTTGTATTGCTGTCCGTGTAGGTCCACATCAGATTGGTATTGCTATCACTGTAGTATTTCATGCCACCAGACAGGTTATGCCAGTACTGGGTTCAGAGTGCTTAGTCCACAGTTCGGCCATGTGTTTCCATCTCATACATGTGTTGTACATCCACGGGCAGGGGATAGGGTTGACTGTGTACATGTGGCAGCTGTGACATTACTACATGACACACATATCACACACCTGTACCATAGAGGTGACTGACAACTGACCTTTGCACATGCTACCATAGTATTGAGATTGCACTGGTGATTAACAGCACATAGGGCCAATGGTGAACAAGATACATAGGTCCATAGGTTCATACAGGGATGTCTGCCCAGGGCATGTATCCACCTAGCCAGAATGTGTGTGGCGTTCAACATGTATTGTAAATCTGTCTTGCTATGCCCTTTTCCAAGGTTAGTATACTGTGCCTCTGTCTCACAGTGACACATAAGTGATACCCAGGGTAACCCTACAATGTCACATCCAGTCATTAATATCACTCTTGAAGACAGTCACTGAGTCAGTCTGCCTAACCTCTATTGGGATAATATTCAAGAATGAAGGAGCCTCCAGAGTTGTGAATGTGGCCCTCCAGCATGTCCTATGTATATCACTCCTGAGGTTCAAGTCTTTCCAGCATGTATCCTGATGGGATCTGGATATTCTGAGGTGCAGCATGGCCATTAAGTGAGGGTTTGACATGGCTTTCTATGTCAGGCACAGATTGCCTATGAAGAGGCAGTATACCACCGAGTAGAGTTTGCAGTCACCTGCGACTTGCTCAGCCACAGTACTTCCATGTTGACCTGTACCTATGGTAAATATATAATGAACATGACAGCTCCCAGGGCTGAGCCTTGTGGGACACCACTTGTACCAGGTTGGAGGCTGACATGGCTCCAGCAAGTCTAGCCATGTGTGTTCTGCCCTTGAGCCAGTGTGCACAACCATAGTGACATAGGGGTTAATATGTACACTGGTGAGCTTCCCTATAATGCACAAGTGGGGTATTGTATCAAAGGCTTATGCAAGGTCCAGGTAGGCTGTGTAGACCTCCTTCCCCTTGACAGTGGCCTTGGTGACTGTTTCAAAGAAATCAAACAGGTTTGAGAGGCAGGATCTGCCATTAACAAAGCCAAACTGTGTATGGTGACATGTCTGTAGGTACACAATATCTAGATATGTGAGGTTCATGTTGATCCTTGTCATAGCTTTGCAGACAAAGCTAGTCAGACATATGGGGCAAATAGTGTCCAGGATCCGTGAAGGCACCACCTGAATGTAGAGGGACCACTGTTGCTGTACGCCACTCTCTGGCCACATATCGTGTAGTAAGTCTGGGATTGAACAGTGGTATTATGTCTGGGTGTAGCTCTTCTTGTGGTTCATGTAGGACACAGCCTGGGACACTGTCTGGTCCCATTGATGCAGTGTTTATTGCTTTGGGAAGGGCATCTCTTACCTGAGCATCTGTGATGTCAGGGGGGGCAGCACTCTGCATGAGACATATTTGCCCTTTCGTGTGGTGGGGAGAAGGCAGCAGTGAACCTGTCCACTAGGATGATGGCAATGTCTGTGTGTTTTGTATTTGTGTGACATCTTGGATTACCTCTGAGCATATCTGGGTAGTACCACCCAGGTTCCTAACATAACTACAGACAGCCTTGTGATTATCCTCAGTGGCTTGTGGAATCTTCTCTCAAAGATGGCCTTAGACAATTGTATGGGTGCCTGTAGTTGTCTTCCAATAACCATCAGTGGTGCCTTCACATTTTGGGAGGTTGTTGTATCATGTGGTGGCGTCATCCTTCTATTGTATAGTGTGTTTATGGCTGGTGTCCGGCACCCAGGACATCTGCCTTTGGAGAATTGGGTCATGCTTTCATATGTGGTGTCATGATCCATGCATTCCTGAATGTGTCCATAGAATGCCTTTATACAGGTATCTGCAGTCTGGTCCATATTTTCAACAGGCCTGGGGCCTTTGAAGGTTTCCACATCATTTATGAGGAGTGTGAACTTGCTTGACATGAGCTGTTGACAGACGTGCCGCCCCCCCAGACAGAGCAAGGTGAGGGTCACATTTAGCTACCTGTCGGGTGATAGAATGTGCCACATAACACAGGCACACAGGTCACTCCACAGCAAGTACAACTATGAGGTAGTCATTGTCCATGCTGGTGCAAACAACCTGAGACGTACCTCCCTGGACCACATGGAAAGAGACACATAGGAGCTCTTACAGCACCCTCTCAAACTCAGAACTCCCACACAGCCTTCATGCTGACACAGGAGAGTATAGCTTTCTCTGCAAACACCATCATACTGGGTGACATCAGATACCCAAACATAGACTGTGAACATTACACAAGCCACAATACCCAAGCTCTAGGGTTCCCATAGATCAGACATTCTTTAGCTATGGAACAGGTAACCAACCTTCCCACAAGAGGGGCAGATATACTAGACCTGATCATCACAAACATGAGTACCAAATGCTCACCACTGGGAGTATATCCCTCATTGTTGCAATCAAACCATATACAAATCACACTGGAGTACTGGATCCCCCACATATGCAAACCTCGAACACATCGATGTGTGTGTGGGAAATGCCCCTATTAGCAGCTGTGACAGTACAGTACAGGATGCAGATCCCCCTTTTGAAACACTGATGATGTCAGGACTCTATAACTATATTACCTGTATTAAAGTCCTCCAGTAATTCGCATAGCACACTCTGCTAATGCGTCTTTCTCCAGTGTTATAACATACCTTAGGTAGGGGTTTGAATCCTGCAAAGGGAATGTATGTGTGCTAGTATGAGTGGGGTTTATGTGTGTGCACTATGCTGGGAGGGATAAGTGCCTTTTGCCAACTGGGAGAACACACTACAGGGTGCACATCCCTCTGCCTACACACAGATGATGTCAGCACCCTCTAAGTAAAGCATTAGAAAGGATTTCCACAACTACTGCATCTAGCACACTCTGCTAATGTGTCTGTTTCTACTGACATAACACAGTTAGGTACGGGTTTGAATCTTGCAAATGGAAAGTATGTGTTTTACTGTGGGTGGGGTTAGTGTGTGTGCACAATGATGGGGGTGGGATGTGGCTTTTGCCACATGGGGCTATGCACTGCAGGGTGCTCATTACCCTTAACAAGCAGTGATGTTGACAGCACCCTATACAAACAAAACTACAAAAGAGAAGGTGGTGGTACCAATAACACATGTAAGGTAACACTTCTTCAAGTAATGTCCACAAAACGAAGTAGGATAATCAAACAATTCTTTTATTCTATACAAACAACATGACAACAGACAACTGCCAGTACTCAGTATAGTGTTACATGCTACTGTAACACGCACATGTACCAGAATATACCTAGATAGTGTTTTGAAGCCTGAATGTGGCAAGTGTGTGGATGTGGGATGTGTCTGTGTGTGCATTTCCGTATGGGAAGCATGTTTGATGTGGCACTCAGGGCACCACAGTACCTGATGCACATTACATCTTTGAACTGATGAAGTTGCCTGCACCCTGTGAGTACAGGTAGAGAAGAGGAAGTGAGTAGTAAACAACATAGTGCACTTCTCAAATGTGTACCTGTCATGTATCGACAGCTACTCATGTAGGGTAATAAATAATGGGAATGGCAGGTGAGCGTGTGCATGTGTGTGGGTAGCAGGGTGTGTATAAATGCATGTGTGACAGAACAGATACATATAGCTGAATCTACATAACAGCACATGATGCGCATTCCCATGGTCAATGTTAGCATGTGATGGTGTGCAGCTGGTACACTTTGGTAAGTAGTATGGGTGCAGATAACAATTGAGGACAGTCATACAGTTACTGCAGCAGGACTGCTGGGATATACACACAATCATACTGGAACAGTGAACAGTTACAAACATGTTACTAGTTATACACATCTATGTAGTCACCCTGTGCATCAGCAACATGTATACCTTTTCCTGCACCAATGTTGTAGTATGCAGGAGGTGGCACAGTGTCATCATATGCACAGGGTGTGGGTTAGGCATGCCCAAGCCAGCCACTGGTGACACCAATTGACATGTGTGTGTATATGTGTGTTTGTGAGGGGCAGCATTACAAGGTGGACCAGTGTTGGTGCAGTGTGTGTGTGTATGTGTTTGCCCTAGGTGTTAGGTTTCTGCATGTGTGTAAGCACGTACACAGTCACACATAATGGCTGCCATGTACAGGGTTTTGTGGACAGCCACAGACTGCACCTGTCAGGTCATCCAGATCAGTGTCTGTGGGCACGGACACGGTACCTGTGCCTGGCAGAGGTGCTATGGGCCATATCCAGTACTAACCCAGACTGGGTACTGTCATCAGAAGCAGGGGTGTGCTGACTGGACACAGTTCCCTGTTGGGACTGTCCAGAGCCACGTGCACGTGGTCTCCTGGGGCGTCCTGATGACAGCACAGACCCAGCATTGCTGGGGCTGGTGCTGGCACTTGAGGTGCGTGAGTGGGCCTGTTGTCGTCCGCGGCCACTGCCAGCTGGTGCTGTTGCTGGCATACGGCCACGTCGACGCCGCAAACGCACACCATCGCCCTGGCCCATGGACATCTGGTTGTGGAGCAGCTGTTCTATGCCCCCACAACGTCTGTCAACGACATCTGTGAAGTTACGGATAGCATTCGCAACGTCACGCATGCCGTCTGTCATGGCTGTGCGACATGCTCTCAGCTCCCTCAGACCCTGTCTGGTGTACCTTTCCATACGTGCCTGTGCCTGCATGACAGTTCTAGACATAGTGGAGGTTGACATACCTCCTTGGGCACGTCGGCCAGAGGCAGTACGGCCACGGATGCCCCCACGAGAACCCATGGGCGACTGTCTGCATGGTACCATTGGAGGACCCTGCTCATGGCTGCCTTGTGGGGATGCATGTACCACAGGTACCACATTACCCTGATCTATGCCCACTGCAGACTGTCCATCACCTAGGGACAATGGTGACAAAGGATGTAACGGCAGGATGACTGTGCGCATTGACGGGTTGACAGCTGTGTACTGTCAATTGGCTGACCAATGGTGGACCCAGACACACCTTCCTGCACCATTACAGACATTTCATCATCATCAGTACCTGGGGCACAAGATTCAGGTTCCCTGCTGCAGGTCACCAGAGCAGCACCAGAACCTACGGGAGGAAAACAGGGAACACAGATTACAGTCCCAACACATATTTGACAGAGATGCACTTCAATACTAATGCACACATTCAGACATGGACACATGCACTCATGGACACTAACACACATGCACACATGGGCACAGGCACACTCGCACACATGCACACCCCACAGTAAACACACACATCAGTACCGTGTTACACTACTCTTAATTTAGTACAACTGGTTATTACAGTTATTATTAACACACTCACCAGCATGTCTACTACAGCGTTACACTACTCTTACTAGTATTATAAATTGTTTTCCAGGTAATGTTAAAAACACTCACCAGCATGTATGGGCTGCCTTGTTGCTAGATGGGAGGGACCTGGAAGTGTGAAGAGAGTAATGTCAGTGGGCACAAGTGTGCCATTTGTTTTGCACATGATACAGTACAGTAGTACACTAGTTCCCTTATACACATCAGCTGCTCATAATGTCTGTATCACACATGCACAATTACATATCATGATGACATATACATACCACATGCACACCTTATGCGTGCATGAAGTAACAGTGTACAGAACAGTCATATGTACATACCAGGAGTTAACTCTAATCTCACCCTTACCTCTCTTCAAACGACAACTCAAACTGTACTTAAAAAACCACTGGCTTTGTTCTTGTTGGACTCCAGGCTAACGTCCCTCTCCCCACCCTCTCTTTACCTTTAACCCCTCATTGTGCATAAAAACTAGCTTCTACCCTGTTTCTTTCACCTTGATGTCCTTCTATGCTCTGACCTACTTCTCCCATCCCTCCCACCTCCTCTTGACTGTCTTCCTTCTTTTCCTCACTTCCCTTCTTGACTCCTGCCTCTTCCCTATTATTTTATCTTTCATACTCCTTCTACTTCTCTACCCTTCTGAGCCCTAAGTATTATCTATATGGCTTTTGCCTTATTGCATAACCGTTATGCTTTAGGTAGAATTGCTTTGAAACCGACAGTACATTGAGTATGACTCTAAACTGTTTGAGTTCCTTAAATGTATATTGATTTAATTAACAGGCTGGTGTATATTTCTATTCTGTTGGCTGTCTGTATTAACAACTTGTCTGTCTGCCTTTATTATGTTATGTGTGGAGCTTTTCTCCCCAGGCCTCTACTGAAAGTGGACATATATCCAGCTAGACTATCTTGGTCAACAAATGTAAAAGTAATAACAATAAATAAATATGGCATCTTACCTGCACGCTCGGTGTCTTGCTGCTGTGTGGATCCAACCTCCATCATGATGCATGATTGTTGCTGTTGTTGTTCTGGGGCTGGATCCACAGCACTTAGCAGTAGCCCCTCCTGTCTGGTGAGGGGGGATGTGTGGCCACCCCCCCACCTGTGGCAACCTGTTGCCTGCGGATATCTGCAGCACGCTGGCGGACATTTCTAATCAAATCACTGCAGTGATGTCTCACCTGCTCATATGTCCTATTAGGCATGCCAACATCATTTATCCTGCTAAGTAGGTTTTGCCACAGTGCAGACCTCTCCTGCTGATTCTGGGTGGTGCTTGAGAACAGGATGGCATAGTCACGCGCCAGGCTCTGGTGAATCACGTCATCCTCTGCAGCAGAATATGCTGGGTTCCTTTTTGGAGCCATGTTGATCTGGAAAGGTACACAAACAGGTTATCAGCATAGTATCTCAGCAATACATGGTACACATTCTATACAGGGAGTATTAAATTGTAGTTATTACTGCTTGGTTGTAACTTGATTACAGTGTAGCTATCATTCTAAGTCATTTTGACTAAGCACTTGGCCTTCAGGCCAGTTGGTTTACATTAGGGAGGTTTGTGGCAAGCACTGTGGTGGCAGGACACATATCTTTCATCCATTGAAGTTGGGAACTGCTGATTGAGGGCCCAGTGTACAAGTGTATTAGTTCTGGTATAGGCAGTTGGCCTTCAGGCCAGTTATTTAACATTAACAAGGTTTGTGGTCTGCACTCGTGTGTGACAATAGGCTGGACTCTGCCATTCATAGCTGTGGACATCTGGTTTCAGGTTTATAGTGCCTGCATATCTGAGCTGTAACTTACTGACATTGCTACACCTTGTTTGCTGTAGCAAACACTACATCCAGGCCTCCTGGATCTACCTTTGTTTATATGCTTGTTATCTGTTAGCTTGTTATTTCACTGGTATGCTACTTCCACATAATACACAGCTTCTCAACACATCTGTGACTCACTACTGATATCTGCATTGCTTACTGTACGTACTTCCATGTTACACATGACAGCAAGTGACTGCTTGTCATTGTTGCATTTACTTAATTGTGACACATTGCACTTAGGTTACCTGGCACTTGCTCACTGACGCTTTTATAACAGTCAGCAGTTGTAGGTAATATCAGTACACCCTCACTCCCCACTGGACCTTGTTTTCAATTATTACGGGATTCACAATAGTATTCTAGCATGTCCAGAGGTCAGTTGTCAGTTCCCTCCCCAGTCCAGCTGGTGAGTGTGGTACTCCAGAGACAATGTTAGAACAGCTGCATGTACACAGACAACCCCCTCCTCCTAACAACAAATTCAAACTCATGTGAGTGATGCAACCATATACCAAACTGGAGGCTAGGCTCTGTCCACTCAATACTGCCATAACCAGTCTGGTGGCGAGGGAAACCACACTCACTACACTTCCAGTCTCACATAGACCTACCACGACAGCAGAACTAACACATGATCACACATGAACATACTTGTAGGCTCGGACTACAGGTCTGCCTATGCAGCAGTGACCTCCTAAGTAGACACTCAGGCAACCACTACCACGGAAACGAACACGTGCAACACATATCACACAAAGCCAATGTGCTGAACACTCACAGCCATTAACAGTACACAACACACCTCATACACCTGTACTAGGTGCCTCTATCATCAGGCACACTAACATCACGTTCACCAGGCTTAACGAGGTGAGGGTAACGGTGTGCAGCCTGTCGGGCACTATGACCTGCCACATAACACAAACACTCAGGTAACCCCAAGGCAAGTACAGGTATGACTCAGTCAATGTCCATGCTGGTGTGAATGACCTGACACATACCTCCCTGGACTACATGACATGAGACAGTACAGAGCTCTCTGAGCACGTAGCCCAAGACAGTTTGACCCTGACCTTGAGTAGCACCCTACCCTCACCAAGAACAATGCCACAATATTAAGGCACGATGATCCCTTCCATCAATTGACTGACATACTGGTGTCATTCACAGGTGTGCCAATGCCTGCCATCTTGGGATGGTATGCTTTGCTAGGGACAGCTTGCACCTGTCACCCCTGTCCTATTGGAATTTGGCAGAGCCTCTTGCTACACCCATAGTGCCTGTATTGGGCAAGGCTCATAAGGCAAACCCACATCCATTTGTATCACAAAGGATGAGGAAGTAAGAGTGATGCTCCTCAACACCGGAAGTCTAGACCTCAGGATGCACGCATTCAAAACCCTACTTAGCATTCTGGACATCGATATCTGTGTAGTAACATGAACCTGTTTCAGGTTTCACAGGAGCACACCAGTACTACCAAGTTATAGCTGTTACCATTCTTGTTGGCCCCAACACTTGAACAAGGGAGGGAGAGTATCAGTATTCAATGCAGATTCCCACGCCTCCACATTGGTGGCAAAGTACAACATAGGTGTTAGGCCATTGAGTACAGAAGATGTAGTTGGGGACCTGGGGAAGAAACATGGTAGCGGTCTGTCATTTGTCAACCACATGGCCAACATGGATTGAAAGACATGTTATATAGCCCAGCTAATCATGAGGGATTCACATGTATGGCAGGGGAGGTCATTGTGCCTCTTTACTCATCCATCATCAGGCCTATAATTGCGTACAATGCACCTTTTGGGATGTACCTAACCAGACACCTACAGCAACTGGTACAGGACAACAGTACCTCATCAAGGGGATGCAATGGCTCATACAGATGTCATATGCTGCCCAGGTAAAGTAAATCCAGCTGGACTCAGTGGCATACTGCCTGTTCAGAGGCAATCTGTGCATGCCATATACAGCCATGTCCTACCCAGCAGTAATGAACATGCTGCACCTCAGGCAATCAGAGTCCCATACAGCCACATGCTCAGGAGACCTGGACCTCAGCACTGACATACATGGACATGCTGGAGGGGCATATTCCTAACCGAGAGGCTCCCTTCACTCTGTAATGAGCTCACACTACAGGTTAGGCAGAGTCCCTCATTGACTCTCTTCCATAGGAATCTGGATGAGTGGATGGAGATCATAGTTGTACCCCAGGTATCACTTCTATGTCACTGTTAGACAGAGGCACAGTATACTAACATCGGACAAGGGCATAGCAGGATAACTTGTAATTGGGTGGCGAAAGACAAACACATTCTACTAGGCTTACCAATGCCCTAGGGCAAATAGCCTAGTATGAACCTATGAACATGTGTGTACTGCTATAGTACTTCTGCCATATGTTGCATGTGTGTGTATTGTGGGGGATGCACAGGTAATGGCCGGATATTTCTGCACAGACGACACGTCTGACACACTCTGGGTGTTCATCCCTACATACTGGATGTGTGTTGCCATCCAACCCTGTGATGTGGACACACATTACTCAGCCTGGATATACATATCCGAACAACACCACAAGCACAGTACACTACCTTGCTATGTATGCATGTAATTACACAGTTATTCACTAGTTATGACAGTGATGCTATCCATGCAGCCCATTGGGCCAGTGGAAGCCACAACACACACCGCCGGCACCTTTGCATATGCTTACCACAGACATCCCACATACTGCATGCACTGTGCACACACATATCTAACCCAGAACAACTGCACACCACTTATTAATCCTGTCCAGTGGACTACAGATACAGGCATATTGTATAACAATAGTAGGAGGCTACTGCAGCACAGGGCAGATTCACATGACGGCAAGGGATCTGTGGTCAGCAGTGTTAAGATGCTTCACATTCACCAAATGCACAGATATTGGCAACATTGTTGCAGACAGTTTAGGTGCAGGTACCCCCCCCCCCATTCTCCTACACATGTGGTATTAGTTATCCCAGATGACTGTAACCTCCCTAAGTAAGTGGAACATGTAATAGTAGGAATGAAGATAAAGACAATATAGTATGTGTACTACCCTAAGCATGTCAGACAGACCTTCACTGTCCCAATTACTGGATTCCCATACTAGTGTGTGTTAACAGAAACAGCCCTGAAAATTGTTAGCTTGTACCCAATATTGTCAGCTAATGTACATATATGACAGTATGTATATGTATATGTACACATATGTATATATAGCAATACATAATAAATATAGTTGTGGATGTCAGTATGCATACACACTCACTACAGGGAACAGGTGGGAGAAATGCAGCAACCTGAATTCACAACACAGCATGAAGCATGAGAGATGTACTAACCTTCACACTCACAGAACATTTTCCAACAGCATACCAGCATGGTCCACGCCCTTACAATCTGAAAGGGCAACGCCTATCTCACATACCTTTTTATAGCACTGTCCTGAAATCACAGTGAGACATGCAATCAGTACACAACTGGCTGTATGCAATTAGCCAATGCTGCCTTACAATTGGTGCAGAGGCCATCACATGGGCCTATGCAGATACCTACAAAAGCATTCAGTACCCACACTCCACACATGCAATACAATCATTGCACAAACCTGAGAAAGAGAGAGAGAGAGAGAGAGAGAGAGAAACAGAAATACGAAAATAAACAGACTGACAGCAGCAAAACCAGCAGCAGCAGCAGAAAACTGCAAGCAGCAAGCAGCATCACTGATACAGCAACAGCTGCCACAAACACAGGTAATGCAAAGTAGCAGGTTAATACTGTGTTTACTGTGACACCTCCAAATGTATCATAGTTCACTATCTATAGGTATGTCCATGAGATAGGTTGTGTGTACATAGTCCTGAAATATATACATATGTAATATTGCTGTACATGTTGCCCATACTTAAAACTTCCATAGCTTAGAACACAAGGCCAGTTGTGCATATGATGCAGTAGTTACCAGGGTCAGTAGAGGTTACTCCTCATTGGTGTGGGACCACTGTGTATGTATGGCACTGTTCAGGTACATATCCCATAGTATGGCCAGGGATTAATATCAGTCTGACATGTGGTGCTATGTCCTCCAGGGGTGAATGTAGCACACATCCAGGGATACCATTTCGTAACAGTGATGCTATGTGTTCTGCAATGATGAGGGTGGCTCTCACCTGGACATGTGAGAGCAGTATATTCCTGTATGAGAGTCATGTCTTGCTGGTAGGTCATACAGACTAGTGTTACAATGGTCTTGCGGTAGGGCCTACTAGTATGCTTGTATTTTGCTTTCAAATTGAGTACAGGGTCTATCAATCAAAGTGCTGGAGGTACCTTCCAGCAGTTAAGGGGTTAGTAGGTCTCACAGGAGTCAGGCTGTGTTGCAGATTCTGGCTGCTGCATTTATCTTCACTGTCTCCTGTAGTGAGTGTGTATGGATACTGACACCTACGACTATATTTCATATGTATTACTATATATTTATATATATGTATGTGTACATTTACATACCTTCTTATGTGTACATTACCTTACATTATTATGTACAAGCGAACAATTAGTAGGGCTGTTTCTGTTAACACTGAACTAGTGTGGGAATCCAGTAATTCGGACATTAAAACTCTACCTGAAATGCATTGGGTAGTACACCTCCTATATTGCCTTTATATTGATTCCTACTATTACATGTTATATTTATTTTAGCACGATGATCTCATGTGGTAGTCATGGCTTAGTGGTAGGTCATACACACTGTTACCAAGGTCCTGGGTTTGAGACTGATAGTGGGAATTTATTTTTCTTTCCAAACCTTCAAAATGAGTACAGGACCTGTCAATCAAAGTGCTAAAGCCACCTTTAAGCAGTTAAAAGGGATAGTGGGTCCCAGAGGGGTCATGCTGTGTTGCAGATTCTGGCTGCTGCGTTTATCTTCACTGTCTCCTGTAGTGAGTGTGTATGGATACTGACACCTACGACTATATTTCTATGTATTAGTATATATTTATATATATGTATGTGTACATTTACATATCTTCTTATGTGTACATTACCTTACATTATTATGTACAAGCGAACAATTAGTAGGGCTGTTTCTGTTAACACTGAACTAGTGTGGGAATCCAGTAATTCGGACATTAAAACTCTACCTGAGATGTATTGGGTAGTACACCTCCTATATTGCCTTTATATTGATTCCTACTATTACATGTTATATTTATTTTAGCAATATGCTCTTGTATGGCAGTCATGGCTTAGTGGTAGGTCATACAGACTAGTGCTACCAAGGTCCTGGGTTCGAGACTGGCAGTAGGAATTTATTTTTCTTTCCAGACTTTCAAAATGAGTACAGGACCTGTCAATCAAAGTGCCACAAAGGCACTTTTAAGCACTTAAAACCAGGTGTGTGCTCGTTTGCGGGGAGCTCACGCATGCGCACTGGCGTTGAGCTCCGCTAACACAGGCGCACACCCGCGCTAATTTCTTTGAAATAAAAGAAAAAGGGGTGACAGGAAAGTAGTGAAAAAGGGGTCACAAAGAGGGTAAGACAGTAGGGAAACAAGCGTGGGATTTGCAGGAAGGATGTAGGTAAGGCCCATAGATGCCCATGTCTTTAGCAGCAACAGCTGTGCATTTCCATGTATTTTGGTGAGACATTTGAAACCTTCCACCCCTGAGAGAGGTGTCAGGACAACATTAATGTTTGTTGTAGAGCCAATTGTAATTAACAAAAGACTAATGGAAGAGAAAGCACCCAGCCGAAGTGGAGGTGCTATACCATAACGATGCTTCAACCACAAAGGAGATAAAATGTAATGATGCAAGACCATAAACGCTCCAATGAATGCACCAGATAGGTTTTATTTGCAAAAACACAGAGAAACACTTGCGTCGACCTAGGTTTCGTCCGTCTCCACGGACTTCTTCAGAACACAATTACTAACAAAAAACTAGCCGCTTAAGTAACCAAACTAATTAACCAATCAATTAACATAATTATATAACGTGGTTAATTGAAACATTGTTTAAAATTGAAACCAAGGTTGAAAAAGACATAAAACATCATTATGTTCCCTCCATACAATGAATTAAAAACATTTAATAAGTAATGTGTGCTCCACGAACTCAACGAGGAATTAAACCCACAGCTAGGACAGCTGTTTAATCATAGTCTTACCTCTGGATACGCACTCCAGGAGTGGCGCACTGCAACTGTGGTCCCACTTCACAAAGGCGGTGCCTCCACCGACCCTGGAAATTACCGGCCCATTAGCTTGACAAGCCTTATCTGCAAAGCCATGGAGAGGATCATAATGGACCTCATAAATAAAGACATAGGGAATTTGCAGACTTTGGATCCATCCCAGTTTGGCTTTGTCAAAGGCAGATCATGCCTTCTAAACTTGGTTGACTTTTTCAAACAGTCACCAAAGCCATTGATGAGGGAAAGGCAGTCCATACAGCCTACCTCGATCTGGCGAAGGCCTTCGATACAATACCCCACTCGGGTATCATTGAAAAACTCATCAGCTTAAATGTTAACCCATACATCACAAGATGGGTTGCAAACTGGCTGAGTGACAGAACCCACAGGGTCAGAGTTGCTGGCACCATGTCAGACTCAAAGCCTGTCACAAGTGGTGTACCACAGGGCTCAGTCCTGGGCCCACTCTTGTTTGGCATCTACTTTTCAAGTACAAGCAAACACAGGAGGGTTATGGCTGACAAAGTTTGCAGATGACTGCAAACTGGGCCATAGTAGAAAACACATCTGACACAGATATCCTTCAGAAGGGTCTCACAGAAACGGATAACTGGTGCCAGAGCCATGGCCTAAAGTTAAATGCCAAAAATGCATAGTCATACCCTTCGGGAAAACAAGGTTACCCCTAGCTACCAAATAGGTGGCAATCCACTGAGCACAGAAGAAGTTATCAGGGACCTGGGGACCCAGGTTGATAGTAGTCTGTCATTCGACACCCATGTAACTAAAGTAGTTAGGAAGACCTTCTACATTGCCCACCTTATCATGAAGGGATTCTCATCTAGATCAAGGGAGGTCATAGTCTCCCTATACTCATCACTCATCAGACCAATGATTGAGTACAATGCCCCATTCGGAATGTATCTGACCCGACACTTGCAGCAGCTGGAGAGGCCGCAAAAGTTCCTCACCAAAAGGATAAAGGGTCTCAAACATCTGTCCTATGCTGCCCGACTGAAAGAACTCCAGCTCTATTCAGTCGCCACCGCTGCTCAGAGGTGACCTTTGCCTAACATACAAGGCCATGTCAAACCCAGATTTGATGAATATGCTTCACCTCAAAAAATCTAGATCTGTCAGAGCCACAAGGGCGGGAGATTTAAACCTCAACACGGCTATTAACAGGACGTGCTGGAGGGATAGATTCATCACCCAAAGACTCCCTATGCTGTGGAACAAAATCCCGGTATATGTGAGGCAGAGCACCTCACTGGCCTTGTTCAAGAGAAATCTTGACCAATGGATGAGAGATCACAGATATACCCCAGGGATTACCTCAGTGTCACTGCTCGACAGAGGCACAGCAAAATAATGGGTATAGTTCCCCATACTAAAGGGGTGGTGTAAGCCACAAAACTATGGGCTAGGCTTGTAAATGCCCTCGGGCAGATAGCCTAGTATGAACCTATGAACCTATATAATGACCCCAAAGGTATCATTAAAAGTAGTAATAAATAAAGGTATACTGTTACATATAGATCCCCTATTACCAATGTGTTGAATTTTATTACCAGGGTCAAACAAACACTCATTATCATTTAATAAAGCTTTGTAAAAAACGTTCTCCCTTTTGTTTTTGACCTCATCAGCAATACTATTACAAAATTCCATGGGGTAACCCCTGTTCAAAAAGAGTGTTATAATGAACTGTAATTCATTTTGAAAGTCCACCTCCTCACTAACCATTCTGGCTGCCCTCACCAACTGGCCTTTTACCACAGCTTTTTTCTGGTGGTAAGGGTGCCAGCTGTCATAACGTAAATAAGAATTTGAGAAGGTGGATTTTCTATATATGTTGGATGTTAACTTGTTTTTACTTTTGTCAAAAGATAACTTAATGTCCAAATAACTAATACTGTCCTGACTAACAGTGTGTGTAAACTTCAAGAACCAAACACTACTATCCAGATACTCTAAGAAGGCTTTTAATTCTGCCTGTTCACCGTTCCAAATAATAAATAAATCATCTAAAAAACGGCCATAAAATTTAACATGTGTAAAAAACTCAGTATTGAACACATAGTTGAGCTCCTAATAGGTCAGTACAAAATGTGCAAAACTGGGGGCACAAGCTGCCCCCATGGCTACCCCACTCTTTTGTTTATAATAGGCCCCTTCAAAGAATAAAAAATTATTTTTTAATACAATATCCATTAATTTTGTTAGTACGTTAATTTTATTTTGGTCATATAAATTCGTATGAAATAACTGCTCTTCTAACCATTCCAGCCCCATTCTATGAGACAGCACCCAGTATATGACTCTGCTGATGTATAGCATTCTAATTTATGTGTATCACTGTATTTGTTTTTAATAAGAAGGTATTGAATCATATGCACCGAACACTTTAAATAATTTTGCATTTTAAAACTCGATTTGAACAACCAATCATGTTCAAAGGAGGGCTTTTTAAATGTCTGAAAGGCTGTTAAGTAACATAAGTCTGATGAAGCCTATCGGCGAAAGCGCTCACTGTGTTTCTTGTCAATAAAAGTTTTATGGAAGATTAAGAAGTGCCTGCTACGTTTCATTTTGGTTTATTGATTACTGGAAGTTACAAGACGTTTTATTGCCATAGGGAACAGCGTATATGGTATTTGACTTTTATTAAAAATAATAAGTTAACCAATGCCTTAGCTAGACATATACATCAATTTAACAATCACCAGTTTAAGTTTTTTGGAATATTACATCTGAAAATGGACCAACAAGGTAAAATTACTAAATACAATCTGGACATAATAGAATTAAGGATGCAGATTTTATTGAATGCCCACCAGTACCCTGGGTTGAATGAATATATTAGCATAAAGCCCATTTTATGGCTACATAGTATTAAAGGTAACTAATATGGTTTACGTCAATATTTGTCATCCATTATAGAAATCATAATGTATTATATACACCTTGGTACACATATGTCATATATTTAATAATTTAATAATTTTTTCAACAAATTTACAATTTAATTCAATATTTCAACAATTTAATTATTTCAATAATACAATATTTTAACATCTTAACTTTTTAATACTTTAACTTTTTTAAAATGCTTAAATTATTTAAATTATTCAAAATAAACAATATATATTT
This sequence comes from Protopterus annectens, assembly GCF_019279795.1. Lineage (NCBI taxonomy): Eukaryota > Metazoa > Chordata > Ceratodontiformes > Protopteridae > Protopterus > Protopterus annectens. The sequence goes on from NC_056737.1 coordinate 1,471,525,415, forward strand.
ACAATCAAAAATATTATTTTTTTTAAAATGTCAAAACGTATATATATTACATATTTTTAACATATTTGAAATTTATTGAATTTATTGATTATATTGCACAAAATGCATCAATTAGAGATATATACATTTTATTACACTAACATATTACCATTATTGTGTAATATATACTTTATACACATTTAAATGATTTTCATACACGGTATAAGTATTAAACAATTTACATTTTACATTTTGTATTCACATCCACTTTCACACATATATATATCATTTTATTGGGCATTAGTTAGTTACTTACACATTATTATATAAAATGCACTACATATGTATATATATAGGGTTTTTTTTTTCATTTACATAAAATCAGAGTTCATGTTTTACATTTGTATATAAAGTTTTGCATTACTTATTAAATGTTTTTAATTCATTGTATGGAGGGAACATAATGTTGTTTTATGTCTTTTTCAACCTTGGTTTCAATTTTAAACAATGTTTCAATTAACCACGTTATATAATTATGTTAATTGATTGGTTAATTAGTTTGGTTACTTAAGCGGCTAGTTTTTTGTTAGTAATTGTGTTCTGAAGAAGTCCGTGGAGACGGATGAAACCTAGGTCGACGCAAGTGTTTCTCTGTGTTTTTGCAAATAAAACCTATCTGGTGCATACATTGGAGCGTTTATTGGCCTTGCATCATTACATTTTATCTCCTTTGTGGTTGAAGCATCGTTATGGTATAGTACCTCCACTTCGGCTGAGTGCTTTCTCTTCCATTAGTCTTTTGTCGGTGAGCATTGGTTCTTGGTTAAGACCAATTGTAATTAAGTTTCAATGTCAAGCGGACATGTGTGCGACATGGACAGCTATGTATGGGGCGTAATTTTTTTGTGGGTACAGAGTGCCCTTTTTTTTTTTTTCAGGCGAGAGTGGTATGTCAGGTGAAGGAAGTCAGTATAGCTGGGGAGGTAGGTTGGGTAGGTTAACAGACAAGACAGACAAGACGCATACAGGGGTGGTGTATGACACACGTGGGGGGTTACACAATTGACGGGGACGGAGGTTGGGATATCCGAGACGCATGAGCCCACAGATGGCAACAGTGGAACTGATATCCCCACCCATAGGCAGTTGCCACTGTTCCTTCACAGGAAGTAAAGCAAGCTGAAAAGACCGGCTGAACAAAATGGAACTTCTGTACCAGTTCAAAAGTAGTTTAAAAATTTATTCTCCAAATCCACTTGCACACTGGCAGCAATAAAAGCAAGGATAAACCAAGTAACGTGAAGCGCTACATGCGCTTTTCGTTCCACAAAATAGTTGAACTTCATTAGACAAAAATTCTTCGTTACAATACAACTTTTAAATCCATCCATATGTTTGCAATTAGCATAATTAATTTGCCATTAGAATTTTAAAGTGCTAGTACTGCAATTAAAATACTATATATTGCAAGTTTATACAAAATTGTTTAGAATAAAATCATAACACAAGGTTCTGGCTAATTATGTTAGTTCAATGTACCCTATTTAATACAATATTGTGTAAAATGTTATTATACAAATACATAATTTTAAAGTACACCTAAGTATCGACTATCTAATAAGTCCCTACTCTAAGTATAGATGTATTAAAAATAATTTTTATAGCGTTTCTTAAACTGTCCACATTCTGTTAAAAACTACAAAATGTTTTATAATTTATAGAAAGTAATATATATGTAACTAACCTTTCTTTAAAATTAGCTATATCTAAGCTTATTTAACTGAAGACAGTGTTAACAATACATTTCTAGATCAACCTCTAGAATATAAAACTTATATTCTGAATAAAATTCATCATAGCTATTGTGTTTTTTGAAACTAAAAAAATTCTGTATATTGACATTTAGCCTAAATACTATCTCATAAGATTTTTAAGTTTCAAAATACATGCTATAGAGCATGACTCATTGATTCCTGGCTCTCTACATGCTGCTAACCGTAGCTGCCAAGCAAGTTCTTTTTTCTCTAATTCCAACTTTAAAAAGTTTTCATTGGCACAGTTAGTATCTGAGTATTGTTTGTTTACTCCGTCAATAATCATAAAGGAGAAGGAATGACCATGGTTGTTACTAACATGTCTAGCTAAGGCATTTTCTTCTTTGGACTTTGTGATTGCGTATAAATGTTCATATATTCGATCACGCAATCGTCTGTCCGTCTTACCAACATAGAAAGACGGACATAGTATACATTGTGCCAGGTAGACTATGCCTTTAGAATTACAGCTAAACAACCCCTTTACATGATAAACTACTGATCTTATTGTGAATGAGTTTGATGTTGAAATGTGCTTGCAGTATTTACATGAGCCACATTTCTTAGTTTCCCCCTCCCATTCTTGGTTTGTCAATTTTAATTTCCAATAGTTTTTTCATGTTTGTACCTCTCCGATATGTTATTACAGGGTTAAAATTCAGTATTTTAGAAACATTTTTGTCCAGTGAGAGGTAACACCAGTATTTCCTTACTATTTTCCCTATATCAATTGCTTCTAAACAGTATGTAAATGTAAAAGCAATTGAAAAGTTACTATGCCCGCCTTTGTCTGTCAAAGTACTCTCAAATAGAGTTTTTTCTGAGGGTTCATGTTGAATGTTAGCTGTAGAAACTTGATCTACAATTTCATTAAGACTAGATTTACTTCCACCTCTGCCATCCTTCAGAAGTGGTGAGTAAAACCCTGTTCTTCTTTTTTCCTTCACTTCCTGGAAGATATTGTCAAGAAATGACCTAGGGTAGGCCCTCTTTATAAACATTTTGTATAATAGGTCACATTCATCTTCAAATTCACTCTCCAGTGTGATCATCCTCGCCGCCCTAACCAGTTGTCCTTTTACGACAGCTTTTTTCTGGAACGGCGGATGCATACTGGTAAAGTGAAGAAAGCTATTAGAGTAAGTGGCCTTCCTAAAGATTTTTGCTATGAATCTACCCTTGTCTTTTTTCATTTCTACATCCAAAAAGTTAGTAGAGCTTTCTTGAAAGTTGTAAGTAAATTTCAAGAAAGATGTTGTTGAGTTTAAAAATTCTACAAACTGGCCTGCTTCATTTTTATTACCTTTAAATAAGATAAATATATCGTCCAAGAATTGTCTGTAACTATAACACATTTCTTTCCAGTGACTGCTAAAAATAATGTTGTTCTCCCAATGGGCTAGAACCAAGTTCGCAAAACTAGACCCTAGAGGTGAGCCCATTGCCACTCCAATTTCCTGCACAAATAACTTTCCTTCAAATGACACAAAGTTGTTTCTCAAAATAATATCTAAGAGTTGTTCAATCAGTAGACATTCATTATTATCAGCCCCTTTTGACCTGATAAAATCCACAACCCATTCGGTCCCCAGGACTTGCAATATATAGTATTTTAATTGCAGTACTAGCACTTTAAAATTCTAATGGCAAATTAATTATGCTAATTGCAAACATATGGATGGATTTAAAAGTTGTATTGTAATGAAGAATTTTTGTCTGATGAAGTTCAACTATTTTGTGGAACGAAAAGCGCATGTAGCGCTTCACGTTACTTGGTTTATCCTTGCTTTTATTGCTGCCAGTGTGCAAGTGGATTTGGAGAATAAATTTTTAAATTACTTTTGAACTGGTACAGAAGTTCCGTTTTGTTCAGCCGGTCTTTTCAGCTTGCTTTACTTCCTGGTTTGTTGGTGTGCTTTGGTGCGACTGTTCCTTCACAGCCCAGGACGGGGCTGTGCTGGGGGCTGTGTAGGCGGGGCAACGGCCGGGGCCGTTAGCTGTGCCACACGAGCCTCGAGCTGGCATAGGGGCCCAAGAACGGAGTCTTGGATCTCCATTCGCACCACAGACCAGACACCTTGGAGGGTGAGTGGACGAACTCCTCCGGCCACGCTTGCAGAGGGGGGACGGGCCCCATCCCCTGCAGCGCTTCCACCCGAAGGTGGCACAGGGCCACCGGAGGAGGGTCCGGCCTGGGCACTAGTGCCAGGTGCAATCGCCAGCTGAGGTGGTAGAGGTGGGTCCGCTGGGACCTGCCTTCCCAAGCGTTCTAGGTTTGTGAGTAGTTATGTTAGTTTGGGTTAGTGGCATATTATTCCATTCAGATTAGTTGTAACAGCATGCATTGGTATTCCCATTAAACAAACACCCAGATATTAACACCATTGAACAAGGGGCATATCAATATCACATGCATTATTTGAACGGAAATACACAATCAAACAACATGCAGGGTTGATTAATGGCAACAGGCCATCAGATTTGCAGGTATGAACAGGGCACATGCACGAACAGACATGCATATATTTTTGAAACAGACAAATGTCCATGGTTAATGAAATGTTCACATACCAATAGTTATTGGGTGTTGTTATATGGAATTATATGGTTGGGTGGAGATAGAAAGTGATGACACATTCATAAGTTACACATTGATATACATTTGTAATAGGTACACAATTAAGTTGAGGCTGATGTTTCAAAATGAATTTTATTTGACTGTCATGCTACACCTGTTACAAATACATCACTATCCTACTTATTTTTAATTTGATCAGATACATCATCCTGCTACACTTTGATGACAGGACAGGGGACAACTATGGCTGTTTAGTCTGTCAGATAATCATTCATTCTATCTGCAAATTGTTTACTGTTATCACCATATACAGATTTTGGCCTTGACATTCCAGATTCAGACACACTGAAATCAGTTTGGGATGTTAATTTGTACTTCACACATGCATTTAGTTCTGTGGAAACACACTGGGGCTAATATATTCAGGGGTTATTACTACTTTATTTATTAATACATGACCCTTTCTGTCACTCTCACACATCCTGCAACTTCACAGTTCAGGCTGGTACTTCTAGGCTTTGTTCACATATTAGACCTGTGGTGATTCAAACACTTTCCAACAGCCTCACTTCTGTCATGATTCAGCATTTCAACAGGGGATAAATCACACATGTGACTACCTCAGATTCTGAAGCTGTACTCTGGAGACTACTGCAGGTTATACTACATTTAATTAATGGTGGGACATCTGTATTACAGCACTATTTATTTCTATAAATTATTTTTCCAGTCACACTTGCATACTGATGAACTTGTTGCAGCCATACCTGCAAACTTTCAATTCTTGCTTGCACATTAGATTACTTTTAATCAATACACTGCAGTGTTCTGATACATGCTACACTATAATATTTATTTACAAGTACTAGATGGGGTTACTAACCTGCATGGTGGCACAGCCACGCCAGCCTACGGTCATGCATCTCACGGTTCGCAGAGTGGACACCTGCAGCTGTAATACAAAGGAAGTAATATTGGACTACACATCTCCATGGTATCAGCTAGTTGAAATCCTTACATACATGAGTAAAATGTAACTTACTCAGTAGTGGGGCATTGGGCATATCCCGGGACTCCTGGATCCATTGGGTCAACTGGTCTTGCTTACGCCGCTTCAGGTCCACATGGTGGTGACGGACCTGCTCACCAGTGCGTGGAATGCCAGTAGCACTGGTCAGATCACGAGCCAACTGGTCCCATGCCTCCGCCCTGTACGCTCCCCATGAGACCTGGCCCTGCATGAGTTGGGCCTCGTGATGATGGACAAGGAGCCAGACCATGTATCTGGACTCCTCAACGCCCCAACGCTGTGCTCAAAAGCAACGTCCCTCACCTACTCCACTCATTCTGACTGCAGGTCTGTTCTACAATCGGTTATAGTGTGTATTCCCGCCTATGGGGCTTATATATGCCACTTTTCCCGCACATTTCTCTGATTGGCCGTTTTGGAATTGTATCTACTTCACTGAAAATGCTTTATCATGCTCCATTCTGTATTTTATCCCATATATATGCTATTTCTGCATTTCTAGGTATTGCTGTCATGGCTTAGTGGTTTAGTACCTTGACTCTAGTGCATGGTATCCTGGGTTCGAATCTAACCACTGATTTTTAATTTTCCTGACAGAAATGAGTTGAGGACCTGTCAATCAAACATGCCATAAGCACTTTTAAGCACTTAAAAGCAGATCTGCGCTTGTTTGCGCGGAACTAATGCATGCGCACTGGCAGTTAGCTTGTGGGAGCGGCGCGCAAACGGTGTGCGCTGGGATAAACCTTAATTAGCTAGTGACACACATGTTAAGCTGAGCACAGCTAGTTGCAAACAGTTTCAGCCTGTTAAACCAGTGCTTAGCAACGGGCATACAGTTTGCAGCTTTTTAAACACTATGCAGCTACGGGCACTCTGTCTCACAGCAGCTTAGCTTTCAGTACATTTCTAATTATTTTTATTATTGTATTACTTCAATATATATGCTCCATTTCATTCCATTTTACAAAAGGGTATACTTTTACATTTGGACAATACTGTCAGGGGCTTGTTTAGTGCTTATTTACGACAAAAAAAAAAGGTTGTGGTGTGGGCTTGAACCCTGCCTGCCTACTCTTAAGCCGGCAACTCTACCGCTAAGCTATTTCTTCTTGGCTTACTTTGCATATTTAGTTCTCATATCCTTTTCCACTGATTGCTAACTGCAGTTGCGCTAGTAGCACACCCGCGCACACGAGCGCACACAGTAGCACACATTTACGGGGGTTAAAAAAAATAAAACAGTTTTTATTTTCATTTTATAGCCTCTGTTCACTTTGTACACTGATGGTCTGTGGGGGAATGTGTTGTGTAGTGTGTTTGTTTACATTTCCATGGCCTCTCTCGTGGCTGTTTACTTTCAGCCATTCTACACTTACGGGGGCGTGTCCGCATGCAGAGCTTAGCCTACGGACACGCCCCCTACTCTCTTACATGGACCGTGTAAGAGTTACAGTGTGATTCAGCATGCCTCATGCACCTCATGCATATGCATGACATGCTGACATCACACTGTATTCAGCCTCCGTGTAAGAGTTATAACTCTTACACGGAGGCTTCCTGAATCTGGCCCAAAGTCTTTGTATAACAGTTTTTCTTTCAAAAGAATTCATCATTTTCAGCAAATACTTGCTCTAAAATACAACCTTGAAGGATAGAAAAATCACTGCCATGTATATCTCTAAAACGACATGCCAAAATCTTGTCTTCCTTTTGATTTTTTATGTCTCTGATATGTTCCATTAACCTCGCTTTAAAAATTATTTTTGTTTCACCAATATAAAAGAAACCACACGGGCATCTTAAAGCATAAATAACCCCCTTGCTGTTACATGAAAAGTGTCCCTTTGGTACATGTTTGATTTTATCCACATATTCAAAGGAACATATTATATATTTGTAAATAGAATAACTGTTGCATTTATAAATGCCCATAGATGTTAGACAAAAACTTATGTTACTTTTTGGTAAGACAAAATTTCCATGAACAAGTATGTCCTTTAAACTTTTTCCCCATTTGTTTGACATAATAAGGTACTTACTTAAAATTGTACTCAAATCCCCATCCTTCAATGAAAGATGGTTTGTTTAAGGGATGGCCGAATGAATGGTCAGATGAATGGAAAAAGGACATCATCTTTTTGGAACTCATGCCAATTTGAGCCTCAGTGGCAGTGTGGCAGGAATATTTTCAAAACAAGAATGTATTTTTCACTCAGACTATTGGCGGGGGTTCAGGTCTTTGCATAGAAAATAGCAAGGTTTAGGTTAGTACAAGGGATGTTAAGGAAAATCATGTAGCGCGGTTTAGGTTAGTACAAGGGTTGTTAAGGAAAATCGTGTAGCACGGTTTAGGTTAGTACAAGGGTTGTTAAGGAAAATCGTGTAGCATGGTTTAGGTTAGTACAAGGGTTGTTAAGGAAAATCGTGTAGCATGGTTTAGGTTAGTACAAGGGTTGTTAAGGAAAATTGTGTAGCGTGGTTTAGGTTAGTACAAGGGTTGTTATGGAAAATCGTGTAGCGCGGTTTGAAAAGTATCCTTATCCTTTTCAGCAAATCATAGCCCAGGTCAGTGTGTAACATTTTGTCTGACAGCCAATTCTGTTTTCAGTTTACAAATTTTGGAGGCCAACACCCACAGTTCAGATGAGACGGAGAGTAGTACCTGTGGAACTATGAGTAGTTGCATAGGTGTGGCAAGCTGGTTGTTACAACAGTCAGGTTTGAGACAAACAGGCATTCTTATGTTGCTGCTTTTTTTGCCTTCAGGAATTGCATCATGAGTTTGCCACTGAAAGAAAGACAGTGGTCTATGCAGTTGGTAACCAGGTATTTGATTTATAGGTAGAAAGCTGGGGAAACAGTTAGCACAATCACAGTACATGTTTTGGCCTATGGTATCTGGTGACATTTTCAAGAATTAAAGATCTCACAAAGATGCCACTCATTTTGAGGAAGCTGAGGTATGGGAGAGGGTACAGTTTAGGGAGCTAGATAGCAGGCTCCCTTTAGGTAAACACATGTTTCCCATGCTTTTGACAGGTTTGCAGAGTAGTGTCCATTCTTATTTTGACATTGTATTTTGGGCAACTTTATCAGTTTTTGTATACGAGGGTCCATTTTGGGTGAATGAAATTCTGTGGAAATTGAGATGGCAGGATGTGAGAATGACATCGACTGGAGAATTTGTGTGGTTAAGAAGATCAAAGAGAGACCAAGGAAGTAAAGGCAGGGAAGTGGTGATGTCCACAAATAGGCAGCACTTACTATGCTGAGTCACTTGCAGATCACTAAAGCCAATAACTCTGCTGGTGAAGCACTATTCCCTTGCGCCATAGCCAAATTATGGAACTCCCTCCCACCCACAATTACCTGCATACCATCATGCACCCACGTCAAAACTTTACTAAAAGCGCACCTAAAAACATGCTGGCTATGCTCTTGCAACTCCCACTCTAATATCACCTACCCCATCCAACCACTACCTTTCTTTCCACTCCACTAACTACCTTGATTATAGCAAGCTCAGATGCTCATAAGCCTAGTACTTATTATACAGGAGGAACTTCATATTGTAACATTTGTTAATGTCTGTTATGTACTTCACAGGTAAAGATTCTAGTTATCTACTGATGTACTATGTTCTTCATCTGTAAATATGTTGTAAGTAATTGCTATGTAAATTGTTAATCGTTATGAAATCCAATGTAACTACTGTCTGTTTATTTTAACTGTGGAGCTTTTCTCCCCGGGCCTCCGCTGAAAATGGACCTACATCCAGTCGGACACTCCCAGTCAACAAATATAAATAAATAAATAAATAAATTATCTGTGGGGGTAGCGCGGTTCATAGGTTCATAGGTAGGTACTGGGCTATTGGCCCTAGGGCCTATATAAGCCTAGCCAAAAAAGTACCCTGGCTTTCACCACCCAAGAAAGTTACTTTCCTGTGCCCCTGTCGAGCAGGCCACATAAGTGATCCCTGGGGTGAATGTCCTATAGGTTTTATAGGGACTCAGCAAGCCTGGGTTTCTAGGATCACATGGACAAATGTTTTCAATCTATATCTGCTTTAGATGATGTTAGAGCAGACTGACTTTGCAGTCATATATTTAAGGGAGAATGACATAAGAATACCACAAAGATGAAGCTACTTTCCTTGATTATCAGGCACATATTATTGGTCATCCAGCAATCCTCTCGTACACTTTTGGTTTGGTCAGCAATAATCCCCACACTAATTTGGAAGATGCCAGTTAAGTCTAGTTCCTTGGAAACTAGTAGTAATTTTATCAATCATAGAGTAGCTATGGTAAATGCAGAATTAGAGTTTCTGTTCTGAAGCACTGCAGCTTTTGAGGACAGTGACGTAGTGCGGTTTCACAACAGTGGGGTCCATTTGAATGACATAGGTTTAACACTTTTTAATGCTCAATGTTGTTGTTTTTGACATGCATATTAGTTAGGTCATAGTACGTGTTTGGGAAAGTTGACTTGGCAACTACATGGCAGCATGGTGGCTGGAGGTACAGGTATCCCCTACATATATAGAAGGAAGGCTCCCCTTTTCCTTGCCTCCTTTCCTAAATTCCTTCTTTCTTCATTTTCCTTCACATTGTATGTCACTTAAGTGGGTGGTGTTTGCACTGTTTTAAGGATGTACTGAGGATGGTTAATGAGCATTAGGATGCTGCTACCCTAAAGTTTACGTATGGTGAGTGGTCTGCCATGCTGCCTAGATGGATAAATGTTATTTCAAGTTATGGTTATCTTATAATAGCAAGACTGAAGCTTATTCTTTAGGGGCATATGTAGGATGGTGAAAATGGAGTCAGCACACAGGATGGATGGGAGCAAAAAGGTATTGGCAAGTGTTTTTGGTGGGCTTATCCATTTAATGCTTATGTCTGTATAGTATTTCTGATTTGAAATGTGTTTTTTTAATGACTTTATGTGTGTGTTTTTCAAATGTGAGTTTATTGTCTCAGTTGATACCAAATAGCTTAGCATGAGTTAAAGTTTCAATCTCCCTGTTGTTTTGTGAGTATATTTTGAAATCATAAGAGAGTGATTTAGGTAAGAGTGACAGACGGCTTGTCTTATTGGGATGGAGTAGTAATTGTGCTCCATTTAGCCAAGATTTGATTGAGGTGAAGGTGTCTTGTGTTTTATGTAAAAGGTGTTGGAAGTTGGTTGAGGAGGAGATAATGGTGGAATTATCAGTGCATTGGATAAGTGAGTTTTGAAGGGAAGTAGTGTGTAGGTTATTAATAAAACTATTGAAAAGTATGTGCATACATTTTTCCAACAATTTGTATAGAGAAGAGAAGATGGGGATGGGTCAATCATTTTAGTTCATTGTTTTTTTCCACCCTTGTTTAAGGGGATTATGATAGATTTCTTCCAGAGGTTAGGGACATGTGACTCCATAATGGATCTATTGATCAGAATGCTGACAGGGCATCGGCAGCAAATTTTACATATTCTGATGGAAGATTGTCAGCAGAGAGGGAAAATGATTTTAGTTTGAGAAGAAGCCTACGTATTAATGAAGTAGATATGGGTTGAAGTGAAAAAGGAAGCGATGCAGTACTAGACGTATAAGTGTCTTGGTAAGGGGGGGGTAGTAGTGGTAGTATACTTACTGGATGTTTTGGGGAGGGGGGGGAATAAGATTATCTGTAGAGCTAGAGTCTGTACTGGAACTAGAATTGGGTACAAGTTTAAGTATACTAGCAACAAAGTAGGTATTGAACATGTCACCTATTTGGGATGATGTTTTATCTGGGGAAGGTGAAGGATTTGTGTGGACCCTAGTTTAAGGAGTGCTGAGATGGATTTCCAGAATTTGTTTTGGTTATTTGTGTGTCTGGACATTTGTTGGGAGTAGTTTTCTTGCTAACATTGACTATTTTTTTTGCTTTATTTCATAGCTGCTTATATATTAGTAGATTTCTGTCATTTTTATTCTCATGCCAATCTTTCCAGGCTCAGTCTCTGGTTAGTAGTATTGGTTTTATGGATTTAGTTAGCCAGAGTGCATGGCTTGTTTTTGTTCTTTTTGTTCAGAGAGGGACTAAGCTATTGAGGGTGTCCAAAAAGTGTTTGTTAAACTGCCTGATGGCATTATTTAGTGGCAATGTGTTTAATGAAAACCAGTTGACATTTTTAAGAAGTTATTATACAATTGTTGATTAAAGTTATTTAAATTTCCTGGAAGTTTTCTAGGTACGGGGTTTGGGTACTTGAAGGGAGATTCTAAGGGTATATGCAGGTAGGTGGTCATTTAAGATATCAGGAAATGTACTGCAATTAGAATATCTGTGGGGATCTGAGATCAGGATCCAGTCTAGGGTAGCTCCTGGGTGATTACTGTTTTGCATTCTTGTAGAACTGGTGATGATACCATAAAGGTTGATGATCCTTGATGGTGAGATAGTGATTACATTTTGCCAGTTGATATTAATATCACACAGGATAATTGTTTCAATGGGGTATTTTCAGTTATCCAGGAGAGAAAGTCTTCTAATACAGGAATATTTTGGAAGGGAGATATGACACTACAGTGTACTAAATGCTTTACAATTTGAGTACAAATTTTGGCATGCCATCTGTAGACCACCACAACCCAATTGTTGACATTGAAATTGTTTGACTTGGATCCAGAATGCAGTTTGTAAATACAGCTATGAGATCACATTTATAAAAGGAACCATACTATATTGTATAAAACTTAGACAGAAAAGCACCTAAAAGTACTAGTCATACCAACATTGCACACAAATCAAAGTTATGACCCTACAAAACAATTGATTAAAATGATCAATTCACTTATTCGTCACAAAACACATTTATTTCAGATTTTCAACATACTGTCTATGGATTATCACCACCTGAACTGACATAGAGCTCTGATCCACAGTAAAAGCTTTGAGAAAATAACTATCAAATGACATTTCCCAATGGAATTTCAAAACATTATGCAACAGTTTGACAAAATAGCGCCTAAAATGACTACACTGAAAATTTCATACCAAAACTGATACAGTTAAAACATTTATCCTTGTACCATAATCAGTTAGTTAAAGTCTACAGAGAAACTATTTTATTTAAAATGCTTTGCAAAAGATACAGCCACCACACACACACACACACACACACACACACACACACACACACACACACACACACACACACACTTCGAAATGTGGGATTCATACTGAAAAAATGCAGATGTTCATGCACAGATATTGCTTGTATGCAAAGGATTGAAAGGCATTTCCTTTTCAGGAAAAACTCTGGTCATGTATGTTAATATCTGTAGCATGAATTAATTTATTGGATCTCTGTATATATGCACACACACACACACACACACACACACACACACACACACACACACACACACACATGCACTTGTCTCTCTCTCTTTCTCTCAGGTTTGTGTGTGTGTGTGTGTGTGTGTGTGTGTGTGTGTGTGTGTGTGTGTGTGTGTGTGTGTGTGTGTGTGTGTGTGTGTATATATATATATATATATATATATATATATATATATATATATATATATTGTTTACATAATAACACAACACTTTAACATCCCTTATATGCCTTTATCCATAAATTTTTTGCAAGCATTTTCCATGTTTTTCTTCTGTGGAATAGGTATATATAGTGTACATGCCATACTTGTATATCTCATTCACAATTTACACAATTATTACTTTTGACATGGAGCTAGGGAGCTAGAGGTATTAATTTTTCTTATCATTTAATTATTTAGCTGTACATATATTATATTTTAGGTTTTATAGTCATCACAAGCACATCTTATCTTTACAGCTTAGACAAACTACTTCTTTATTAAAAGCTACAAATAACATCTTAGAAGATATAACTGTCCGTATCATTCATAAGAAAGGATGCAAAAAATCATGATGGTATATGTAATTCTTTCACCAGTTTATCTCATCCAATAACGTAAGAGACATGGAAAAGAGGCAGCTTTAAATGACTTTTGGTCTTGGCCTAAGAACTCTAGTTGACAATTCATTTGAACTAGATACCCTTTGCATATGGCAGCTGTCACAAATTGTGGCAGAGTTCAAATGGAGACAGGCATAAAGGTTACCATTAAGTCATTTCTGTAGCTTACTTTACAAAAAATTCCCTTGGGAAACATCTGCTGCAGTTTTGTATTGGTGATATTGTCACAGAGCTTGAAACATGCTTATACAGGCATGGCCAAGCAAGCCACAGGGAAAAAAAACATGCCTCGTTATATAAATGACAGTAGACAACCCACAACTTCCTGACTTTACTGCATGCTAATTGGAGTCCCTTCTTTTTCTGCACCCTAGATATTATAATTGCACTCTATGCACTATTTATTATTGTATATTATTTCATATTATTTTTATTATATGTTAGATCAATATTAACAAGATGATGTAACATGGTGACATTTTTATTTAATATTTTGAGTATTTTTCTTTTTTTTATTTAGCATGACAGTTAACACGATTTCGAAACAAACCCAAAGTTGGGTTTTGAAGTTCATAATAAAATCTACATTTTATAATGTCTTAAGGCAGTCAGCTGTCAGTTTTCAATGCATACTGGAATCTACAGTACAAATAACAGTCATATACAACTTGCCATGCAGCACAAACGCAAACAAGATGGAATTACTGTCACTCACATGTGGCAATCAGTCATGCATGATGAGGGAAATGTGATTCATCATACAGAGATCCGCAGACAAATGACACAGAAACAAGATACCTGAATAAATTCTTGATGTATCTCAAATCATGTCAGAAATAATATATCTAAGGTGAAAGGACTGCAGCTAGTTGTTAAAATATTTCATGTTGGAATAACATCTTCTATTCAATACCAGTAAATGAAGTTAGTAACGTGTAGGTGCATATGCAAAATAATAAATTAGTATGACTCAGGAGGCAGGAAAAATGTCATTTATGACACGTGATCATTTCTGCTAGATAGAGATTTTCCACATTTGTGTCTTAATTCCTATAGAAGCTGAATAAATTAGCAAGGAAATAATGTTGCCTGTGATACACAATAGCTGTAGAATCTCAGCAATCACATCTCGGTATACCAATTTGTGGCACAGTTATAACATGACATTACTTGCATAGCAAAATAAAAAGGTTAGCATGTTCCGTGTTTGGTTTGCAGGGCACTCAGCATTATATTGGCAAGTAGGCAACATACTTATATTCACAGACAGAAAAAAAAATAAAAATCACAAAGAGGGAATGCAGAATGGAAGATAACTAAAGCAGCAGTTAAAAAAAAAAGAAGATGAAGTTATGGAATACTTGTGAAGTGATGTAGTACAGAAAGTCTAACACAGGTGACATCACAGCATGATAGAACAAAGAGTCCCTAAAGTAAGGAGAAACTGGTGAAGCAGAAGACATATGAAGAAGAAATATGGACATGGGAAAGAAAAATAGATTTAATACGGTGCAATATTTATACAAAGGAGAAAGAAAAACTAAGCAATAGAAAAAAGCAGCACCAAAGATATTGGAAGAGAAATACAGACAAAGGCATCCGGACGTGAACAATTTTACAATACAAAAAATAAGAAAACAAAGAGGAAAAGTAGGAAAGAGGATTTGAAATGGAGAAGTTAAAGAAATAGTAACTGAGGTTATGGACTACCTGTGACGGATTTAGTGTAAAAAATCTAACTCCGATAACATCACAGCAGGATAGAGCAATGGATCCCCAAATTAAGGAGAAACCAGTGGAGCGAGAAACATCTGATCAGTTGCCATTGCTGGAGCCTTCCTGTGTCCTGACAGAGTGCTCTTCAAACTATCTTGAGATATACAGAGCTAAGTATATTTTTTCTGGCACTTCAATGTTGTGTACTGCTAATTGTTGCTTGACTAATTGTATATCATTGCTGGCTGACTTCTGAGTTGTGCACTGTTATTTTTGCTTCACTGTATAGTTTTTCAGATCTCTGCTGAAGGTGTTGGTTTCCCTTACCCATCCTCCCTATTCCTGTCTTGTTGTTTAAATTTGGAGGCTCTTGCATTTGCCCGCCCCCACTGTAGATTTAGTCTGGGACACTCCCCCCAGTCCCATCTCTTTACCTCATTCTACCTAAAAGACTCCTTATGCACTTGTTTTTAGTCATTTTTAATTTAATTGCATTTTTTAAACTGTTTAGTCTAACATTGCTATATACTCAAGTGTGCTAGCTTGCACTGCATTTGAATTGTTTTTACTGCTGTTTTAGCTACTTTTCTGTAAAAAAAAAAAAAAAAATCTAAGCCTTTTTCCTACCTTTCCTGTAACTAGTGTAGTCCAGATTCAGATTTGCTGTATCCAGGACTGTATGTAAGCTTTTGAGCCCCCAAAGCTTTCTGTGTTGGAGGAAAGCCTTCTAGCTTATCAGTGGGAGTGGTAAGCACTAGGTAACATATCTATCACATAAGGAGTGGTTCTGGCCCAGAAATTGTAGTTATTGGCTGTTTGGGCAGTTTTTCCATCTCTCTCAACTTTCTGATTTAAAAGCCCACATTTGCACTTGTTTCCCCCCTTTCCTGTAACTACTTTAGTCCAGATACGATTCTTAGTTTTAGCACTTGAATTTGCTTATTCGTGATCAGCACTTGTTCAAAACATTAAATAACCTACTAATTACTACAGCACTCAACCTTCCTCATTACCTAGAGGAAAACAGTTTTGGTATTTACTTTCCTCACTTGCTTAGAGAAAAATAGCTCTTGTACTCACTTTCCTCACTTATCTAGAGGAAAATACTTTTTATTCAGGCATGTCCAAGGGTCAGCTCCCAGTGTTCTCTCCTGTCTATATGATGAAGCTGGGCATTTTGGGGCAATGTAGAAATTGCCTCATGTACACAGACAACCCTCTCCTCCTACCACCCAACACTATAACCTGTGAGAGATGCACTTATCTAGCCAAACTGGAGGTAAAGCTTCCTCCAGTCAAGACTGAACTTGACAGTCAAGAGGAGAAGGTAAATACTTGTAACACACCACACTCATCACATAATCTCAGTAAATCTACACCATGAAAATCCACACATAGAAACACAAAAACATTCACAGAGGCTTTCAATAATAATCTGCTCAAGCAACAGAGACCTCCAAAGCAGAAATGCAAGCAACCCCCCCCAACAAAACCCAAATGACACATAGCCTGCAGACTCAGTGTGCCACTCAACCACAGCCAAATAGGCAAAACAACGCACCCAACACGCTAGTCATAGATAACTCTATAGTCAGGCACAATGATGTCTCACTCACCAGGTTAAACAAGGAGAAGTTTACTGTCAGCTGCCTGATGGGTGCCAGGATCCGCCGCATAACCCACGCACTCAGGTCACTCCACAACAAGTACAAATATGACTCTATCATTGTCCATGTTGGTGTGAACAATCTGAGACGTACCTCCCTGGACTACATGAAAAGAGACATGAAAGAGCTCTCTGATCTTGTAGCCCAGGCAGGTATGACCCTAGCCCTGAGTAGCATTCTGCCATCACCCAGAATGATTCCGCAGTACAAGGACAAAATTATTGACTTCAACAATTGGCTAAGCTTCTGGTGTCATTCTAAAGGGATCCAGTATCTGTCTGCCTGGGATGACATGGTCGACAGACCACAATGCTTTGCCAGAGATGGCCTGCACCTGCCACCCCTGGGATTCCAGATACTGGATAAGGTTCTTGCCACTCCTATAGTGCCTTTTTTAGGCAAGGTTCAAATGACAAATTCACCACCGTAACAGTAACAGGCAAGCAAAAACTGAGGGTGATGCTACTCAATTCTAGAAGTCTAAATCTCAAAATGTACTCACTCAAGACACTCCTTAAAATGGAGAACATCGATAACTGTGCAGTAACTGAGACCTGGTTCAAGGCTCCAGAGAGCACCCCTGCACTGCCAGGCTATAACTCATACCAACAAAAGTAAGAGCACTGACAGTACCACAGCTGGGAAATTTTTACTTTTATTTTTATAGCTCATACCACACTTTTCGGCCATGTAACCTGGACTGGAACACCAAATGCTGAGGTGTGTCCATATTCATTAAGGATATCCACATCTCCAGGCTAGTTGCTCAGCATAATGCAGCCGAGGTTATCCAAGTGCAACTAACTCTGGGCAAAACTGCAATCCAAATTGTAGCTTGCTACAGATCACCCACCATGCCCCAGGATTCCCACTACTCTTTTCTTGATTTACTGGAAAATATTAGGGTTCAACCAAACACCCTAATAATGGGCGATTTCAACAACCCCACCATTAACTGGGAAAACTACTCATGTACCAACTCCTTCACTTAACACTTTCTGGAATTCACAATCTCCAATGCCCTGGATCAACTTATCCACACCCCACCGGGGCAACAATATCCTATATCTAGTCGTTATGAACATGAGTGACCGGTGTTCCACACCTGAAGTCAACTCCTTGTTGGTCCGATATGGCCATAAGCTAATTACTCTAGATATCCACATCCTGCCCCCACCCCCCATTAAGAAAACCATGGTAAAATTTTCTCCAAAGCCAACTTCAAGCTTCTTAAGACAGAAGTGGTGAACTTCATGACACCCATGCAGATGGATAATACAGTTACGACTACTGAATCCTACACAATTGCACTTTATATAAGCACTTACACGAGTGCATGGATAGTGCTATCCCAAACAGAATCAAGACACTATCCTCCAAAAAAAAAAGAAGCCAATCTGGTCATCCCCTGCCATAAACAAACTGTACAACAGAAGGAAGAAACTGTTGCAAAAGAGAGTAAAATCCCATAAGTGGAGGTGCTCCCTGGTCAGCCTCAGTAAGAAGCTGTGATCCCTGATAAAATCCTCCAAAGCTAGTTACGAAAACAATTGCTACTGATTCTAAAGACAACCACAAAGCATTCTATAGCTATGTCAGGAATCTCAATGGCAGCACTCAGATCTGCTCTGAGTTACAGCACGATGGCACTAAATATACAGACCCATCTGATATTGCCAACATCCTGGCAGATAGGTTCAGTGCTAACTTTACCCCTCTCACCCCCTAAATAGCCCATCTCTATACCGGAGAATGCAAAGTTCCTGTAATCACGGTTCCACAGGTAAAAACTACACTCTCCAAAGCCAATAACACAGCATCCATGGGACCAGACAACATCCCAGGCTGCGTTCTACATGAACTACAAAACGAACTGGCACCCCACCTAAGTACCATGTTCAGTCATAGCCTCACCTCAGGCTTTGTGCCTGCTGAATGGTGCACAGTGACGGTTATCCCTCTCCACAAGGGGGAAAGCCATCACAGAGCCCAGGAACTACCGCCCCATTAGCCTGATGAGCTTGGTCTGCAAGGCCATGGAATGTATCATCATGGAACTTATAAACAAAGACATTGGTAATCTCCAAACTCTGGACAACACCCAGTTTGGGTTTGTAAAAGGCCAATCATGTCTCCTAAACCTGATAGACTTCTTTGAAGCAGTCACCAAAGCCGTAGATAAGGATAAGGTGGTTCACACAGCCTATCTAGATCTTGCCAAGGCTTTTAGCTCCATCCCCCACTCTGGAATTATAGATAAACTCACTAAACAAGGTATAAATCTCTATGTCACTATGGGTTGCCAGCTGGCTCACTGACAGAACATACACTGTGAAAGTAGCAGACTCCAAATCCAACTTCAGACCATTGACAAGTGGAGTAACACAGGGTTCAGTCCTGGGTCCTCTCCTGTTTGGTATCTACTTCTCTGAAGTACATTCTAACACAGAACATCTTTGGCTAATGAAGTTTGCAGATGACTCCAAATTAGGAGCCATAATTGAAACTCCTAACGATGTGGACATCTAACAAAAAGGCCTCACTGAGACAGATGCCTGGTGTCAAAGCCATGGCCTCAAGCTCAATGCCAAGAAGTGCATTGTCATCCCCTTTGATAAAAACTCTGTACCCATGAACTACAACAGAGGCGGTAGTATACTTAACTTCAAAAGTGTGATAAGAGACCTTGGGACACAGGTGGACAGTAGTCTCTACATTGAAAATCATATTGCCACAGTAGTCAGGAAATCCTTCTACGTGGCACACCTCATCACAAAAGGTTTCTCATCCATAAAAAAAAGAGGTCATTGTTCCCCTCTACTCATCACTCATTAAACCCATTATAGAGTACAACACCCCTTTTCGTATGTACCTCACAAGACATCTACAACAACTGGAAAGGCCACAGAAATACCTCGCAAAGAGGATTACCGGCCTCAAACAGATGCCCTATGCAGACAGTCACAAAAAACTCCAGCTTTACTCCGTCGCATATCGCCTACTCAGAGGTGATCTCTGCCTAACATACAAAGCTATGTCAAACCCAGAGCTGTTGGGGATGTTCCACTTAAAGAAATTCCAATCCCTCCGAGCTACACGCTCTAGGGACCTAAATCTTGTCACCACAATAAACAAAATATGCCGGAGGGATAGATTCCTGTCCCAGAGACTTCCCATACTCTGGAATAAACTACCTATCTATATCAAACAAAGATCCTCATTAGTACTCTTCAAGAAAAATCTTGATGATTCGATGGGAAATAGGAAATTCACCCCTGGGATCACTTCTGTGGCTCTGCTCGACAGTGGCACAGGAAAATAATTTTCTTGGATGGCAAAAGCCAGGGTACCTCTTTGGCTGGGCTTGTATAGGCCATAGGGCCGATAGCCTAGTACCTACCTATGAACCTATGAATCTATATGAAGATACTCACAGGAAACCAGTACAGATGCTCAGTTGGAGTTGCACAACAAGAGAAGGAACAGGAAACTGTGGCAACTCTGATGCAGCCAATGTTGTGGAGTGATAGGTCAGTGAGCTCCTATACTAAAGAGCAATGGATGAAACAGGATGAAACTGAAAAAAAATGTGGCACAGGAAGATGCTTTGGAACATCCTATAGAATACCAGCAGGAAATGGAGATCAAAGAATGCACCCTCAGTTTAGAAGAAAATGATCTAAGAGAAGAGTTGCTTGAATTAACAGAAATGGATAGATCTACATAAATTCATACATACAAATATTTCAGGCAAGAGCATTAATGCCCTTCTAGCGTGTCAATATACCAAAACACTTGTTCACATAATAAGTGTCCAAGCTGTTCTTAAAAATATCTGAACTAGTACTTGCTTTAATATAATTTGGTAGTCTGTTCCATGCATCAGCTACTGTCAGAGAACCAGTTAATACACTTCTCATTCCTATAGAATATTCTACATGGGTTGTCTGGTGATTGTGTAGTACTTTTTGAAAATACCAAACCTTCCCAGAGGTAATTGTCTCTAAATGCCCTATATACCCGAATAAGATCTCCTCTTAGATATCTGTAAGAGACACTGGACAAGTTCAGATATTTTAGTCTTTCATAAATAACTTAAATTTTCATCCATGGATACCCTTGGCATATTTCCGCTGTACTCTTTCCAGTTCACTCATGCTTGTTTTCTTATAGAGTTTCCATATTGTTATGCCATACTCAAGTTTGGGTCTAATGTAACTAACAAACAATGACTTCATAATTTTTTATTTTCCTAGAATTTATAAATCTTTTTATACAACCTATAGTTCTATAACTGTCATTAACCAATTGGGTGATATGATTAGAAAAGCTCATAGGTGAATCTACACATATGCCCAGATCCTTAAATAAGTCTACATTTTCAATCACTGTGTGTTGTATTAAATATTCACCTTTCAATTTATGTCTCCAAACTCTCACATGCTTAGTTTTTGATGTATTTATCAGCATATTATTCTGCTGTGCCCAAATGGTCAATCTAGTCGTGTTATTTTGCACACATGCCTTATCTGTAACAAATGAATCAGTTTACCCAATTTCAGGTCATCTGCATATAGACTATAGAACACCACAGATGAAAAAGCTAGGTCTGAAAGATATATTAAGATCAATGAAAGAAGTAGACAACAGAAAGTCAATAAAACCCAAAAAGTCACACATTTGATAAAACAAATGAACACAGTAAGTAGAACTGTCCATAGAGATTCATGTGATATAACAGAAGTAAATAGGATATAGTCTTCAACCTGCGAGAAATGCATGTACATCAGTAACATGGAGTCCATGCTCTCTCATGCCACAGTCAGTACTCCTGACAAAGAGGAGATTGCTAGCACAAACACCATACCACTCACATTACACAGTCAAGCACAATACACAAACACCTATGCAAAAGCCCTCAATAAAGACCTACCTAAACAGCAGAGACCTCCAAAATACACTAATTCCACACACAACACCAAACACATCACACACAGCAGACAACACACCAGTGTCTCACAAACACAGCCCATAAAGCAAAACAATAAGCCATTACAGCCCACAAGACATACCAATAAACCAAACACACTAGTCAATGGTGACTCAATTGTGAGACACACCAATGTCCCCCTCACCAGGATCGACAAGGAGAATGTCGCAGACAGTTGTCTGTCTGGTGCCAGAATCCACCACATCATGTATGCATGTAAGTCTCTCCACAACAACTACAAGTATGACTCTGTCAGTGTACATGGTGTGAATGACTTGAGACATTCCTGCCTGGACTATATGAAGAAAGACATGATTGAACTCTCAGAGTATGTGTTCCAGGCAGATATGACCCTAGCCCTAAGCAGCATCCTACCATCACCAAAAATGATACCACAATACCAACAAAAAATAATTGACTACAACAATTTACTTACTTTCTGGTGTCATTCCAAGGGTATCCATTAGCTGTCTCCCTGAGATGACATGGCAGACAGGTCCTGATGCTTTGCCAGAGATGGCCTTCACCTGTCACTACTGGATTTCTGTGTCCTGGTCAAGGCTCTTGCCTCCCCCATCGTGCCTTCTTTAGGCAATGCCACATAGACAAGCCTTCCAACATAAAAGATCTGTCAAAAAGCAAACTGAAGGGCATGCTGCTTAACTCTAGGAGCCTTAACCTGAAAATGGACTCATTGGAGGCCCTCCTTGCACTGGAAGATGCTAATGTCAGTGTAGTCATAGAAACTTGGTTCTGGGCTGCGGAGAGCTCCCCTGCCATTCCAGGCTAAACCTCATTCCACACATTCCAACCACAAAATGAGGTCGGGAAGACTAAGGGTGGTGGAGTCTTTATCTTCATTAAGGACAGGCACATCTCCATTCTGGTTTGCCAGCATGATGCACTAGAACTACTCCAGGTACAACTGACAGTTGGCAAACACCCATCCAAGTTATAGCTAGCTATATACCCCCCCTTACCTGGATCTATTTGACTTCTTCAAAGGTACCCCCTAACATCCTGATCCTTGGTGACTTCAACTACCCCACCATAGACTGGGTGAACTATTCTTACACTAATGCATTCTCTCAATGATCCCTCAACTTCATCAGTTCTAACACACTAGACCAGCTTGTCTCAATCCCCACAAAAGGAGATAACATTCTGGACTTGTTTTGCACCAACATGGGTGACCACTGCACCACTCCCATAGCATGTTCTTCCCTGGTGAGATCAGATCATTGGACTGTCTCCTTCAAAATTTCTATCCCACCCAACCCCCACAGCCATAATCAAGCTAGAAAGCTTGTCAAAAGCTGACTGCAACCTCCTAAAGGAGGGTATCTGTAGCTTCACACCACCACCACCCTCAGACTATGCAGACATATATGCTGAACAGTACACTAATGCAGTATACAAGCACCTGTACAACTACATGTACTCAGCCATACCCAATAGAACTAAAACCTGCTCCTCAAGGAAACACAAACTTGTTTGGTGGACATCCTCTATCAACAGGCTTTACAACAAAAGGAAGAAACTGTTGAACAAGGTGGCTTCCCCATTTTGACTGAGTGGGTTCTATCAGTGAGCCAGTTAGCTACCCATGTGGTAACATATGGGTTGATGCTTAGCTGGGAGAGTTTATCTGTTATGCCCAAGTGGTAAATAGTGTCAAAGGTGCTGGCTAGGTTAAGGTAGGTGGTGTGCACTGTCTTGCCCTTATCCATCGCTTTGTTGACTGTTTCAAAGAAGCTGACCAAGTTTAACAGGCATGATCTCCCTTTGACAAAACCAAAGTGTGTGAGAGCAAGTGTTTAGAGGTTGCCAATGTCCTTGTTAATAAGGTCTTTGATAATGTGCTCCATGGCCTTGCAGATCAGACTAGTTAGGTTGAGTGGCCTATAATTGCCTGGGTTGGTGAACACTCCATCTTTGTGCAGAGGGATGACAGTGGCTGTCCTCCACTCTGCTGGGATGAAGCCAGTGCTCAGGCTTTGTTTGAATAGGGTGCCTAGTGGTGCTGGGAGCTCTTGCCTGAGTTCATGTAGGACACAGCCATTGATGTTGTTGGGTCCCATGGAGGCTGTATTTTTTGCCTTTGAGAGGGCATTAATAACCTGCTCCCTGGTGATGAGGGGAGGGGAGAGGTTCTGGGGATGTCCTGGTTTACCGATAGGGCGGACAAGGGGGTGAAGTTTTCACAGAACTTGTCTGCCAGCAGGTTGGCAATATCTATGGCATTTGTGTATCTGGTATTCTTCTTAACCACCAACTCAGAACAGATTTGGGAGTTCCTTTTGAGACTGCAGACATATTTGAAGAAGGTGTTGTGATTGTCCTTAGTGGATGTGGCCAATTTGTACTTGGAGTCAGCCTTAGAGGATTTCACCAGTGACCTTATGTGCTTGTTCAGACAAAGGAGAGATTACTTTCAACTTGGCACCTGCTCCTTCTTGGTCATGGACAGCATTTTTTTCTTTATTACAGAGTCTGTTTATTGCTGTTGTCCAGCAGAATCCTTAAAGAAGATTTTGTCCTGTCACGTATTGCTAAGTTCATGCAGCTATATAGGTGTTCATATAGATTTTTGATGTAGGCTTGACATTAGTGCTTGATTCAACTGAAGTGATGGTGGCTGGAAACTTCTTATACCTGCTCTCAGGAGGATGTAATCAGCTTTGGAAAGGTTTTTTTGATTGACCCTGACAAGGGGGGTGGGGGGTCAGGGGAGATGGTGACTTTGAAAGTGATTGGTTTATGGATTTTACCAAGGAGCATGACAGTGTAGGGGTGTTACAGTGGCTACTCATGTTGGTTAGTACCATGTCCAGGATATTTTCACTTCTTGCAGGGGTGTCAACCAGCTGATCCAATACATTGGCACTGATGATGTTGTGGAAGCTCTGGGCATTCATGTTTCACCTAGAACACGTCTTCCGCTCTATGGCTGGGTAGTTAAAGTCGACCACAATCAGGGTAGTGGGTTAAATCTCGATGGATTCAAGTAAGTCCAGATAGGTGGAGTGGACCTACTAAGTCATGGTTGGGGGTCTGTAGCTAGCTATGATTTGAATAGGTGTTTTGTTAATAGTTAACTGCACCTGGAGTGTCTCCTGTGCACCATACTGTTTGACCAGCCTGGAGGTCTGTATGTCTTTGATAAATATTGAAACACCACCTCCTTTGGCATTGTAGCCCTCTGTTTGGGGTCTGAAAGTATGGTAAAACAAGTAACATGGTAAGGCTGGGGTAGCCGCAAAATCACAAGGTAGGAAGGAAAAGGAAGGGGAGAAATGGAATGCCATCATGGAAGTGCTGAATAGAAAAAACTATAAGGAAATTAGGACAAGAAGTGCCACTGTTAGAAGAGTATAGAGGAAGGAACAGATCAACAAAAGTACTCAGAAAGATAGATGTGATAAATGCAATGTGCAGTATCAGAACACATCAGATCTATTGTGCGCTATTGCAAATAATAAAATAAAAATATCAGCACAGGCAGAACAACTTAGAAGATATGCAGATAAATATAAAAGAAAAGTGCAAAATAAGCAATTTTCTGATGATCTAAAAAAAGTTTTATAGAGAATTGGGATACAAGGCAAAAGAATTGAAACTACCAAAAAAAGAAGAAATAGATACATTTTGGAGAAATATATATGAAGATCAAGTGAAACATAACAAAGATGCTAAATGGATAGAAGACGCAAAAGAAAGAATTAGAAGTTCAAATGTACAGGATATGAAATGGCATGAAGTAACAGCCAGAGACACTGAGACAAAGTTAAGAAACGTTCCTAATTGTAAATCCCCAGTACCAGATGCAGTACCTAAGTTCTGACTAAAAGTATTAACATCTTTACATGAAGATTTAGCCATAAGTAAGAACTATTTATATGCACTCCATGACCAGACACCCGCCTGGTTAACAGCAGAAAATACAATAATCATACTTAACAGTGAACCTGCAAGCTATCATAAAAACTATAGGCCAATAACTTGCCTTCCAAGGATGTACAAATTATACACTGGAATTAAAGCCGACAGAGTTTATAGTCATTTAGAAGAAAACTCAGTCATGGCAGTAGAACAAAAGGGTAGTAAAAGAAATTCATATGGAACAAAGGATCTTTTATTGTTAAATAAAGTCATAATGGAGAATTATAAAAAGGGAAAGAATCTAAGCATGCCATGGATAGACTATAAAAATAATATTTGACAGTATCCCACATTCATGGATAAAAGAATCCGTAAAAATGTATAAGATACATCCTACACTGATCAATTAGATTCCATTGACCATGAAACAGTGGCAAACTACTTTGCAGTTGAGCCATGCTGAAGGACAAATTATTATTCCAGGAATAAAAATTCAAAGGGGGATATTCCATGATGACTTTATGTCACCAGTACTATTTTGTCTTGCCCTTAACCCATTAAGCTGTCTACTTAGCAGATTAGGTCATGGCTATAATTTGAGTCCCAGAAAACAATGTGTAAAGGCGTCTCATCTTCTTTTTGTAGATAATTTAAAACTGTATAGTTCATCAGATAAGGAACTGAAAGCACAACTGCAAGTCGTCAAACCTTTTGCAGATGATATAAAAATGTTGTTTGTTCTTGATAAATGTGCAAAAGCAACCTTTAAAGCAGGAAAGCTGCAGCACAAAGAAAACATCAGTTTGGGACAGGAATGTGATATAAAAGAACTTGATCAAGAGGGACTGTATAAATATTTGGGAATTGATGAAGGATCATCAATAAAACATGAGCAAATGCAAATAATACTTAGTAAGGAATATTTTTTAACAATCTCTTTAATGGCATTTCTAAAATAACATTTTCATTGAGTTCAATACCAAGAACAAACAAATTACGCCAGAAAACATAAATATAACAGTGTTAAGTACAATGAAATATAATACAGTGACAGGATGATATCACATATGATTAGCAAAAAAGTTGAGAAAAATATTAAATCATTCAATAAACTATATATATGTATATATATATATATATATATATATATATATATATATATATATATATATACACACACACACACACACACACACACACACAAACACACATATGTACTGCTTGCCAGTAAAACACAACCGATATGATGACATACTAGGTGTACTTGGTATGTAATTATTTCTACTGGAGAATAATAAAATGAGGCTGGATTATAACAAGTATCCCAAAAGTGTATTGATTATAAGTAAATGATGGAGCGGGAGAGGTGTTGAGGACAGAGTGTAGAGAAAAACTAAGGTTTTATTCCTTAATAATTGGACATTGGTAAGAGTTGGTGGGTGTTATCTCAGTATATGATCCATTAGTGAGTTCCAAAATTCAGCAAAATGTTTAATTTGTTTTTGGGTATGCATTAAAAAATCTGTGTGCTGTTATGTATCTAATAGCTATTTTTTCTGAATTCATTCCAAGACATCTGCGTTCTGCCTTTCCAGTGTAGTGTAATATAATACTTTATAAGTGTGAATAATGTAATTAATATTCTTTCTTGTTGTTTTGTATTTAGCTTCATAGGGGGAACATGTAATAGGGCAAGTTTCAAGGATAATGTAGATTTTTCATATCTCATTTTGCTTAATCTGACTTTGAATGAACACTATAACTTGTATGAGCATTTATAGCTCCAGAATATATGCAGTTGGTCAGCATTCTGGCTATCACAATGTGGATATAAGGGAGGATATAAGGGGGGATGAAATAGGTTAAAATTTGTTGGTGTCGGCGTAAGATACGCATTATTTAGTATCATGAACTGAGTGTAGCTCAGTTTTCTGAAGGGAATATATTTAATTGTCATTTGAATAGATTGAACCACTTGGTCATTAGAAATTAGTGGATCAATGCCAAGCCAGTATTTTCAGAAACGTAAGCAAAGACTATTTTAGAAGACTTAAATGAATATTGAAAACTACATTGACATCTAGGAACGAAGTCCAAGCTATAAATCAATTTGCTTTTCCTGTCCTAACTTAGTGGCCCCAAAAGATGTTTGTTAGGTTGGACAGGAAAACAAGGATGCTTCATGCTCATCAAATGATTTATAAAAGCAGTGCATACCATTCTATTCTGAAGGAAGTATGGGCCTCCTCAAAATGATTACATGTACAGATCTGCAATTATGGGACTGCATACATATTTGCTGACCTCACAAGACCTGAAATTAGTGAAAGTTTTGAAAATGTGGAGACTAATTCTAAGATTACTTCCCTGCTTAGTTTAGCAGAAGCATATCGGCATCAAGACAGAATAGAAATCAAATTAGAAATAAATACAAGTAAGGCAGCATATGAATGTGACAAAAACAAAACAAAAAAAAAAATATATAAGGATTTCATGAGAAGGGAAGAAATGTGGAAAATGCATAAATATCGCTGCAAGTATACAAAACTCTTGGAACAACCTCATGTCTATCAGGATCGAATGCAGGAATGGTTAAGGACAGGTGAATTTAAACCAAAAGATGAAACATTAATATTGGCAGCTCAAGATAGTACACTACATACACATTGGTTTTCAAAGTCCATTGAGCATGTGGGAGAAACAGACAAATGTAGTTTTTTTTAAAACAGAATTTGAAAACAGTTGCACATCTTGTTGCTGGTTGTGATATACTAATGGCAGAAGGACTGTATTCTGAAAGGCATAAAAATGTGGCAAGACTGTTGCACTGGGGATTGTGCAAACATTATAATATTGAAGTAGCTAAAAACACTGGAAACATGAGCCACAAAACATCATAGAAAATGATGAAGATCATGTCACCTCATCCATTACCCCAGTTAAAAAAATAGATGTAAGAAAAACAGATATAGCAGTTCATGAAAAGAAGCCAAAAGTAGCACTGATTGTTAAAATTGCTACACACAGTGACTACAGTTTCTTATGAACAAAAAAAAAACAAAGTTGTAAAATACCAGGATTTGCAGTCAGAAATGAGGGCAATGTAGAAGAAAGATAGTCAGTCAATTCCAGTAGTAGTAAGACCAATGTGTCCTGCAAAAAAATAATTTACAATCATACTTTGACATATTAGTGATGCATGTAACTTCATATGAATTGCAAAAAGAGTCATTACTGGGCACATTGTGGGTGCTGCAAAGAGCATTTTTGGCTAACATCAAAGACTGAAACAATACTAATTTCATGAACTTTAATCATACTTAGGAATGGTGTCCATTCCTCTCATAACATTAGAAACCCAAAAGAATCGGAGAAATTAAAAAAGAGAGACACTAAAGAAAACATAACTACAGAAGAGACATTCAGTTGACAAGCCACAGCCCTTGAGGCAGCAAGGCAGAGCCAGAAAATCTGGTAATGTCTTAGTCATAGGTGACGCCATGGTCAGACACTCAGGTATACATCTAACCAGACTATGCAATGACAGACTGCCTTTCAGGTTCTAGGATCTAAATTGCCATTAAGGTTGTAAAATTTGTTCACTGCTGGTGACCTAATCATACCTCTCAACTGTACAGATTTTCTCAGAATGTCCAGATTTTGGCCTCACGTTTTTGGTCCATTTTTCATAAAATTGTGGTTTTCTGGTAAATTTGTGGCAAATCATTAAAGACTGAAGTTAGAAAATTATGACAGGCATTTGAGTTTCAGACTTCACATCTTTCAGAAAATTCATGCTAATGCAAAATATGTTATTCTATCAACTTTGTAAGTTTGTAAGAGCAATATTTAAAAATTGCCCCTATTGTTGGGCCTTTGTCCCACTTTTTTATGTCCAGATTTCTTGCTCTAAGAGGTTGAGAGGTATGGACCTAATTATTGTGTACACGGTGACAAATGACTTGAGACACACCTCCTTCTATTATATGAAGAGGGACTTGATCAAGATCTTAGAGTATGTTTCTAAAGTTGGCACAAAACTAATACAAAGCAGTTCCCTACCCTCTTCAAGAATTATGCACCAACACAAACAAAAGATAATTGACTTTAATAATTTGCTTATTTATTTATATCATTCCCTTAGAATCTAGTATACATAATACTGAGAGGTGTTCAATGTTTACTCTTATTGCATCAAACTTAAAGTCTAGAAATGTCTTCAAAGAGTCAAATGCTTTGTCTCCTACCCAATCATGCCTACCTCTTTTAAATGTTGTAACATAGTCCTTTTCTTATTCTAAGTGGGACAGAATTCCGCCACCTTTCTGTCCTGCAGTGAAAAAATATATGCAATACATTAGATCTACTTCTTTTTACCCCCACTAAGAACTTATTATTCCTTGATAGATGGTGATTCTTTTTATTTATTTCCATGTTAGCTCAATAATTATCAGTATGAAGACTCATATTCGACAATTAGATCACCCCAGACCAGACTGTATTTCATTGAGTTGTAATAATGCCTCCACTGCTTTCATATTTCAGTCCCCTCAGGCCTTTAATTTGTTTAACCGCTTCTCTACATTTCCAATCTGTGCAGCTGTGAGCAATAATAAAAAAAAGATGATGTGCGCATGCGAGCGCGCATGTGTGTGTGTTTGTGTGCGTGTGTGTGTGTGTGTGTGTGTGTGTGTGTGTGTGTGTGTGTGTGTGTGTATGTGTGTGTGAGTGTGTGTTATACTTTGCTAGGAATGGCTTGTGCTCCTCTCCTAGGGGATTTGGTATACAGGCCAACGACTTTTCTTCTACCATAATGGCATTTTTAGGCAAAGTGAGTCTCACAAAGTTACCAGCATACTCACAAAATATCAAAATGTTATAAATATAACACTGCAAAATGACACAAACCTAAACAACAAGTTGCACTCTTTATAGGCATTTGAACTCTTGAAAAATCTAGATATCTGAATAGTTACTGAAACATAGTTTCAGACTAGTGATAGTACCCCTGCAAAGCTAGGATTCAATGCCTACCATTCTGAAAGACCTCCTTACTTGACAGTGTCCGCAGAGCAGGTCACTCCCAGATAAGCAGGTGCTTGGAGCAAGAAGAGCAAACTGCAGTGCAACTCTTTCCCTTCACCTTTATTAGGTGAATGAAAAAAATGACAGAACATAGGTATTTAACTCTTAATTTGTACATTCAGGCCAATAAAGTCAAACTGGCCTGAATTCACTCGTAAAGATTTAAAAAGTAAAAAGTAAGAAGTCATTGGCATTTAGAAGCCATGCAGTTGAAACATTATATGTCCTTAAGAGGTCATTTGCATATTCTGTCTCTCTTCCTCTCTCTCTCTATATGTGTGTGTGTGTGTGTGTGTGTGTGTGTGTGTGTGTGTGTGTGTGTGTGTGTGTGTGTGTGTGTGTTTCTCACAGAGATCCAGGCAGACACACACACACACACACACACACACACACACACACACACACACACACACACACACACACACACACATTTTTCTGTTTGTGTTTATGTGTGTGCATATATCTGTGTATCTGCATGTCTGTGTGTGATTGAGTGTAAGTGTATAATTGTGTGTGTGTGTTTGTGAGTACATACCTATCTGAGTGTGTGCATGTCTGTGCATGGCTGCTTGCATTTTTAACTTAAACATGTTCAAATCTTTATTTATTTCTTTGGGCTGGCATGCTTTATGTGTCATCTGCAAGGAATGGCTTCTGTGCACCTTGTTAAATTATAATGAGATCATAAACAACTCAAGATTTCACTCATCTGATGAACTTCCAATCATTATTTAAATAAGTCACATATATTTATCCACTTCATACCATTCTTAATCTGCTTTATTAGCCTTTTTTTTTGCATTAAAATGATTGTTATTTTCAAATAAATTACCTCGTAACAACTGCAAAATCCAGCTTACCTGAAAAGTCAAACCCTTAAAAATATCTGAAAAGATGTAATAAAAATAAATTCCCATGTGAAATCTATTTAATTTATAATATTCCTTTCCATGGTTTCTATGTTAAAGATGAGTATGTTTCCAAATTAATATACTGACTGGTCTGCATTTCCCAATTAAAGCGTTTTAAAAAAAAAAAAAAAAAAACTTTTTGTAAGTGTATTTTCAGGGAGCAAGCTCCTCTGCACCTCCTGATGTGAGTAGCAAGCCCCAGAGTCTTAAATATACCAGCCCCATTATTACACCAACTTGAAGAAGGTAGGAAATTACGTCCAAAAAGTGTGTCACTGTTAGAATAAAATTTATAGAGAATGATTTCCTGTGGTGGAGCAGCAATCTCTTTCAGGTTGAACTTCAGGCAAATGATGTTTAAGAGTTCAATTTTCTTCTAATAGTTGATAAATGCAATTAATATAATCTAATACTGCTAAAGTCACTTTCAACCTAAAACCAAATTATTAAAAAAGTACACTATGAGTAACCAGGTAAAATGCATAGATGAAATACTTTCAGCTATAAATCTTAAATATTACAATATTTATATACTGTTATTAAAATCCTGCAACAAAAATCATTAAATAAATATCTACCTGTTCAAATAACCTATTAAAATAGTTTTATAAGCTTAATAACAAAAGATGTATAGTAACCATTTGAAATGCTGGTATCCCCTAGAGCAAATCCCAAAATGTGGAGACTGACTGAAAGGGCAGACTTACATATACTTATTCTAAGTCCAAGATTTTCTCTGAGTTGTGGCAATCTCAAAGTTGGTATATAAAAATTTGGATGGGCTTGCACTCAACTTGAAAAGGAAGTTTTAAGGAGAAGAACGATTTTCAAGATTTGCTCTACTTTGAGTTTTCCTTTTTTTTTTGGTACTCAGAATTTCAGGAGTCAATAATTCAGTAAGGAGCCCAAGAAGCAGGTTTTGTTCAATTTTAACACAAGTATAATGTGATCTGCCAAATTAACTCTCTTTCCTTTAATACAGATGAACTTCCAAAATGTTAAACTTTTATAACCATAATCATGTATAAAAAAATGCAAACTTTCATAAAATGTATTTTAGTGATTTTCTTGTTTTTATAACATTCACGTGTTCCAAAATTATTGTAGATAATTCCATAATAGTTCATGCAGTGCAAAATGATTCATTGTTGTAAAATGAGTTACAGATTGAACTTTTGTCATAGTTGTAAGAAACTCTGCCTTGAACGGTGAAGTATTTGTCCATCACACTCAATAAAATACTCTTTCTGACATTAATATACTTATATGCTTTACAGAAGCCACAAGCGTATATACCCACACATTTTCCTTTTATCTGATCACTGATACTACTTGCATTCTGTATCATTTCTCTGAAGTTATTTATTTCTTTGTCAGTAAATGGTGCTATCTAACTCAATATTACTATGAATAAGTAGCCACGTATGACTGATAAACTTCTTTCTATTGTTTGTATGTAGAATGCATTGTATAGGACATGTTAGATGATAGCATTACTTTCTTTCCACCAAAGTGTCTTTGTTTTAATATAGGTCCATATGTATTAACCCTTGATAATTTTACTTTCTCAGCATGATTTTACACAAAATTCATATCATAATCCTTAACAAAATATACTTTCTGATGTAATAATTCTACACTAAAGGCTTTTTTTGAAACATAGCTAGCACCCATGCAGATTACAGAAATGCATATTCACAAACTGTGGCTTTCTAAAAAGCTTAGAATTCAACTTTTTCTTGTTTTCATTGTCTTCCAAGATTAAATATATAAAAAAATCCAAATCTACTCAAGTACATCTGAAGTTAAAAAAAATAGCTTGCAGAATTTAAAGATTTTGTAAATTCTATGCATTCTTTTTCTTCCCTGTCCCATGCAGTTAAAACATTAACAATGAAAGGTTTAGTTTTTTCCTGTATGTGCAATAATATACAAATTAATTTTCTCAATATAGCATTATTAAATTAACATATGAAGTGCTATATCTGTCCCCATTGCTGCTCATCTTATTTAAAGTAACAGCTCATTCTCAAAATAAAATGAAAAGCTGTTACTAAGCATAAAGTAGTGCAAAGCACAAAGACCTTTCACCTTTCATTGGAAAATGTATACAGAAAACACAGAAAAATTCCCATAACATTATATCCTCAATCAACAGAATCCATGTATGTATATATATATATATATATATATATATATATATATATATATATAATGTCCTGACATCTATTCTTTCAAAGGAATATACAAGCTTTCATTTAATTTTCTAATCTAAAAAGTGACAAGTTCTGTCTTTTTCTTTTTTTTTTCTTTTTTACTATAACTTTAAAAAATTCATACAGGCAATCGCAACTGATTTCTGTTTTACTTCCTGCAAATTAAATTATAGGGTTGCAGGAGAGGATGAGATTTACATGTTCTCATGAATTTTAATGCTGTAGAAAAAATAACCAGTTCTGGGATATTCAAACATGAACACATATATTTTCTATACTTGTAGCAGCTGCTAATAAAAGTTCTACAACTTAAGACCAGCTCACTGGTAAAGGAGTATTAAAAGAACAGTTATCAAGTTTATGACATCTGCTAACATTGCTTAAAAAACGTTTATTTTATTAGTATATTCACAAGTATTCACAGTCATTAAATCAGCCACTTGCTCAGGTTTCATTTATTTAAAATCACAACCTGGCTTAAAATACCTAAAGCAATACATTATTAAATGCTTAAATTATACAATTCCAAATAGATGTCATTGTTAAAGTTGTCATAAATTCCTCTATGCAAAAATTCTAAAATACTGCATGAAAGTAAGGGATTATATGTACATTCTGTGTTAAGCAGTCACCTGATTTTGAAAAGACACATATGAAAGGGAATGATGTTGATTCAATCTTATTACATACAGTATGAAGTCACACATCACAGGCTTTGCTAAATTAGCTTATATAAAATCAGATATGCTTAATGTCTTTGTAAAAATTAAAGCTCCATATTATTAAATGCATAGCTACTTAAGTTCATAATGAAATGTCCAGTAAATATAGTAGCTGTTTGATATCTCAGAGATTCAGTCAAAAACTTCATGTACAATTAACTAAAAAAAGTATACTTAGTTCCAGTAAGGTTAATTCTCTAATACTGATTTCTGTTATTCTCTGGCTAAATAGATTCCAAAATACTTCTTCCTCTGATTGCTTAATGCAATTCTACAAATGTCATTGAGAACCAGACCTTTCCACCGATCATAGTGACCTATGTGTTGAAGCAGCATATTGTCTATTCTCTGATTTCTGGTGGTTTGCTCTCTATCTACTGCTTTGTAGCTTGGTAGACTCTTTTTATTTAGAACAAACAAGATCTTTGTGAAAGTAAACCTTTTCCTTATTTTTGTCGTGTAAATCTCTATGATTTTTATTAATTAATTTATTTAATATTTTGGTAATCGTGGCATAGTTATAAATCACTATCTAAATCACTGAATTTTTTAAACACATTCCAATATTGCTTATCAAGACATCAAAATAAGAAGTGTTTTTGGGTGGGCTAAGACAGGTTTTCAATTGGTTTTGTTAATGAATGGAATTGTATATTGTTAAGTCTAACTATGATTTCTCTAAGTCCATAACCCACCTTATCAAAAAGGTGGATTATATCATTTTAAAACGGGCTCTATTTCATTATTTTGTTTGGTGATTTATAAAATCATAAGTCTTTTACCTCAACTGCTGGCTTTAAGGAATAGATTTCAAGTTAAAGATGTGAGTTTTGAAATCTTTTTTGTTTTTTTTATTTTTATTTTTGAAAAGAAGAGTGGATTATCTAAGAGTAGGACTTTTTGTATCTTATATCATTCACTTTGATCCAGTAGAGAACAAAGATTTGTGAACAGTAATGTTTTTCCTATGTTTCTCCTGTATAGTAAAATCACTCACTTTCCCCCTTCATACTGCTATTTGTATTCCTCATCCTAAGTACCTTCTGATACAAAGTTGAAAAAAAATCAATTGGTACGAAATTCATTGTCAAGTGGCTGGAAACTCTCATTTGCAATGAGTCTGGTGAATGTGTGAATTCAATCTCCAGTTTATTACTTATCAGACCAAGAATAAACTGATAGATTCTGAACTATTCATATAGAAATGAGCAAAGTAGAAAACAGAAATACACAATATGGATTTTTCTATCTAATTTATGGATGTAATAGAGTGCATTGTATGTTTTAGTGCTCATCTCTGAAGATGCATTGGACTCCTCTGTAGGATACTCTCTATCGTTAGCAGCATGGGGCTGTAATATTTTTCAGTATCCTTTTCTTATGGGTAACTTTCATGTGCATGAAGTTTCAATTCTCAAGCAAGATTTGCTTGAAATTCAGCACATCATGAAATGTAGCTCCTCCACAGAAAATCACTGTCGGTGAGTCATGGTGATAATGATGCCCTTTTTGGGGATAATTTCTGCCTTCTTCATGTTAGTGAACCAAGAAGTTGGTATATACAAGTTCAGGGGCATGGAGACCTTGCACCCTACATCAGGGGGTGCACAAAGCACTTGTTTTCAAAAGGTGTTTTTTTGGGGGGATTCATGCATTATGATTCTTAGCATGTTGCACTTTCATAGTGAAAGCCTTTCTTGTATCACTATGAACTCTCTTCTTCAAAAATATCAGAATATCATTCACTGAGTGTGATGATTTATCAAGCTAAATTCTACTTTGGAGTTACATTCAGGATTACTTTTATCACAGCCACTTGCATATACTACAATTTTTCCTTTTTTTGCAACTATAAGATCTCATTAGTTACTCTTTCAATCCTTCTACTTTTCTATTTGTTATTGATTTACTTCTTTTTCCAAAATTTGATGGTAGTTAGTGATGTTCTGAAAAAAATCCATGGGGCTACATTGCTGTGTTAAGCTTAATTAGTTCAGTTTTATTCAATGCTCAGCTGTTTAATGTTGATGTTCTTGATACATACCAAGTACTAAAATTGTTATTGCAGTCTTATAGCATGATATTTAAAAAGCCTACAAATTTTTTATGGCTCATGAATTAGGTCCTACTGTAAATGGCTGCTTAATTTTAGGTACATCCTTGGGTGAATTAAATATTTATTGAATGTGGTATCTCCTATGGTTAAAAACTGACCAATATTAATTTAATTAGATTTTATAATGTTTATTATACCTCTGCTATGCTGGTGTACTTCTTTCTTGGAATAAATATGTTTTGCAATATTTGCCTCTGTCCAAAATAAAGTGCCTATTTCTCCTAGAAATAGAAGTTAGTTTGCCCTATATAGGAATTTTTAGGTGTAAAATATCTTTATTTATTTATAGTTCATAGGTTCATAAGATATTACTATCCTAGGCTTAAGGGCCCTTACAAACCTAATGAATATAACCCGATTTTACCCAATATATGGTCTTAGGGGCAAGAGGATGGCATGAATTTGTGTCTGTGCATTTTGCATCTTAGAAGTTGTCCCTGCCCATAAGGGACATAGGCACTAGGCCAGGTGTAAATTTGCTATTCCTCATCCATTGATCCAAATTGTGTTTGAACAGGGCCAGGGAAGGGGTCTGCCTATTGTGAATAGAAAGCCTGTTTGAAAGAAGGGGCAATTTTTGAGACCCATATCTGTCTTTCCACCATGTTTTGGTTGAGTCGCTGACTAAGTTTAAATACCTAGATTGTGTGATACTCACTCTGCTTGACTTGCGGATGTGTAGCAACTCCATCAGGGACAGATTTGTGAATGCCTTTTAGGTCAGGCATAGGTCACCCTTAATAGTTGGTCGGAGACAGAGTAAAGGGATAAGGGTTTTTATTCTATCCAGATAGTTCATGTTGTTTACACCATGCATGTTCTTTGTGAGGAACATCTGAGGTCACTCCAGCTGCTGTAAGTGCCTAGTCTTGTACATGGCTAACAGTGCACTACACTCGATTATTGGTCTAATGAGGGCTATATACAGAGGGACTATCATTTCCTTGGATCTGGATGCCATACCATTAC
Source organism: Protopterus annectens (assembly GCF_019279795.1). Lineage (NCBI taxonomy): Eukaryota > Metazoa > Chordata > Ceratodontiformes > Protopteridae > Protopterus > Protopterus annectens. The sequence continues at coordinate 1,471,563,073 of NC_056737.1, forward strand.
TTATGAGTTGGGTCACATACAATGATTTTCTCACCACTGAGGACATATGGCAGTCAAAGTTCAGACTACTATCCATCTGCATGCCTAGATCTCTTACCTGTGTGTGCTATTGATGTTGAAATTTTTATGGGTATTTGACTTCCCAAAGGGTATGATAATGCATTTTTTTTTGCATTTAATTTTAGGTCATGGTTCTGGCACCAGTCATTTGTCTGAAGGATATTTACATCACTGGGGGTTTAAATTTTTGCCCCAACTTGAAGTAATTGGCAAGGTTTGTCATCCAGAGGCCTTCCACATTTGCCATGACTTCAGAGAAGTATATTTGGAACAGCAGTGGTCCCAGTACGGAGCCCTGTGGCCGCCACTTGTGACTGGCCTCTTGCTGGTTCTGGATTCACCCACCTTAACAACATGTGTCTTCTCTGTGAGCCAACTGGCTATCCACCTGATGAGAAAGAGATTTACACCCAGTTTTGTGAGTTTGTTTACATTACCTGAGTGAGGAATTGTGTCAAATGCTTTGGCCAGGTTGAGGTAGGTGATATGTATTGTTTTACCCTCATCCATGGCCTTAATGACTTTTTAAAGAAATCCACCAGGTTCTGTAAGCATGACCTGCCCTTGAAAAAGCCAAATTGGGTCAGGTCCAGTATTTGGAGGTTTCCTATGTCATTATTTATCAGGTCCATGATTATTCTGACCATGGCCTTACATATAAGACTAGTTAAACTTATGGGTCTGTAATTTCCCAGGTCAGTAGATGGTCCCCTTTTATGCAAAGGGAGGACTGTTGCTATCTTCCATTCTATCGAGACAAAGCCAGTCCAGAGGCTGTGGTTAAACAGACATCCTAGTGGACCTGATAAATCCTGATTTAAGCTGTTTAAGAGGCAATGTATATTGTCAGACCTTATTGAAGCTGTATTTTTGCTATAAGTTTAGCATTTCAGTTACCCTTAGTCTAATGCAAAGTCAAGACACCAGTGCTGAGGCACTTACAAAAAGCAGATTTTTTTTTTTCATTTATTGTGTCTTTAAAACAAAATAAATGAATAGAGTTCCTAGTTTCATATACAGAAAAGAGCTAGAAACAGTCCAGAATTTTACAATTTAAAGCTTAAATAGCTCCATCATCTAAACTACGTAAAAATGTACTTCTCTATTTGCTGACTTCCTGATTTTTTTTTCTTTTTTTTCACGAGAATCTTTGCCTTCTAAAACCTTTAATTGATCTAGCCGTTAATTTTATCCCCGGTTTAGGAAGGATATTGATCATTTCCCAATTTTTTTATCAGATTAATGTTTATTCCCCATAGCTAGCCTGTCTTTGGGGTTTGAGGATCAACCTACTTATCTTCTAAAAATACACATAGTTCAAATAAAAAAAAGATAAAGTTCAATACATAAATGGATGGATAAATGTGTATTTTTTTTCCTCTCTTCTTATTTGCTTGTCTTGATATACAGGTGTACTCCTAAACTCCAAAGTTTCAAAACCCTGAATTTCTTATGGTCGAGACCATAACATTACAGTTCTGAGACTTTGAACCATGTAAATGGAAACTGCCGTACAGAGTGGAATGGTATAGTTACCTTGTTCTTCACTGTAGTGCAATCTTAGAGTTGGTATATTTAATTAACAGGAGATGTGGGGAGAGCAGGAGGGCTTGGCCCCTGCAAAAACATAAAAAAAAAAAAAGTTTTTTTTGGTTTGATTTTTTTTATTTACATTTTGAAGTTTCAAAAGTTTGAAATTCAAAGTTTTGAAACTTTGAAATTCAGAAGTAGACCCATATATATATATATATATATATATATATATATATATATATATATATATATATATATGTATGGTAATTCTTAAATATAATTTAGCCACTTCTCAGCAAATCAATAAATGTTCAACAAAACAGGTTGCGGCCTGCTGGGGCAAGTTAATAATCTCAGTAGAAACTTAAAGAGAAACACCAGAGAAACAAATTTGAAAGTTAACTGGACAAACCACCTGAATCACTCTGCAACTACCTCAAGACTTTCCTTACTCAGTAGAACATAAGCTAATTAAGAGGCAGCCAGTACTGATAACGCTAAGTGTCTGAAACCAGTATCAGACCAGTTGAAACTCAAGAAAGCTAAGAATGTTTCTTAATTTTCTAGGTTTGTGTTAAATCAAGGAGCACTTCTTAAATGTAAATGAGCAGCTCAGAGTAATACATAGTCCTTTTTTAACTTTATAAAATTTAGACAAGCTACTGGTAAATCAACTTGGCAGGTAAAAATAAAAACCTTTGAAAGAGAGCCAGCAAATTTGCACAAGTTAAGCTAGTAAAATGATTGTTGAGACTGAGCATTGTATTATGCAATGCACAATCAGAAATACACTCTTCCAAAACAGACAAGATGGTCACAACCAAAATTAATTATATACTCCAAAATGACTACAGTTTACTTATAGTTTCTACCTCTAAGTCAAGGTAAGACTGTCCAGTTTGTTCTATAAATTAAGAAGAAAATCTGTAAGCAGGTGACTGAGATGTAAACAGATAACTTCATTTTCTAAACTGCATTTCAGTTATACTGGCAACATCAGTGATCCTCCATTAGTCTGTAAAATAAGATTACTTCAACTATAGCATTTGCATCCTCCTCATGACTAGACTTCCATTTTAAGTTAATAATACAGCAAACAGATCACTTATGATTCCACATAATTTTCTCAGTTTTCAGATTATTATTATTATTGTATCCTTAAACATATTTTCAGTAATTCATTTGTTCAGTTAGTGCTATGTTTTTTGCTAATTATCAGTCTCATATGCTCTAGCTCACATCTATGCAACAGATAGTTATCATATTGCTTATAAATTATCATCATCAAACACATTTTCTGTGTCCACAATTGCTTTTTGCAAAATCGAATATATCAATAAGTGCTACTGTTTCTCAATGATATATATATATATATATATATATATATATATATATATATATATATATATATTTATATATATAATTTTTGTACTGCTATATAGAAGAAATTACATTAAATTTACATCAATAGGTATTTGAAACTTCTGAGTATATACAACTTAAAAGTATGTCAGTTTTACTTCTCTGTCTTTACATCTCAGAAAATTATTATTCTAAACATCAGTAAGGTACATGCACAGACATTTTATCCAAATAATCAATACATCCTGAAAATGCCATCTTCAGTTTCCTGCTTATTTTTCTCTTTCTTTGAAAATATCACAGGAATTCATTCATTTTCTTGCCAGTGACTCACAACCAAACTTCAAACAGCAGTCAACAAACACTGGCATTGCTATCAGGTAGACATAATTGTTTTATAACAATTTTACATTCAGATTAAATAAAATGTCAGCCTACAGTTCAACAGATTAGTTTGCTCATCTATTACAGTTTCTTGCTTCTTCCAAGCTTGTCCAGAACTGTTTTTTTCAATAGTATGCAATAAAACATTTACATACAGTACAGTGATCATATCTGTGAGTCAACATTATGAAAGCATATTACATAACTTTGACAAATCTGGCATGAGGCAATGACATATCTTTTGTACATTTTTGTCAGAACTGTTTGTAATACTTGAATAATGAAATTTTAAGATAAAGTACCGACTGCTATGTAAAAGTCAGAATGGCAGATCAGACTTTCTGAAATGACAAGGCAAAACTACATCCATTATCTTAGCAGTCAACATTTCTAAGCAATTTAAATAATATGATGTTCCCAAATTTATAACGTTTCATACAAAATGTCCTTCCTGAACAACTATTGTGAATATAGAATTTATTTTTATTCTGACACAACTTGCAATAGTGTAGGACGTGCCTTCTTATAGGCTTTTTGCCACCTCAAATTTCATAGTAATTCTAGTGTGCCAGGATGAATTTTAATGCTCAAATACTTTTACACAGAAAGTTTTTTTTTTACTTTTCACATATACAACATCATGTTCTTAAGACATTTAATTAAAATAATCTCTCAAATAAATGTTATACATTATTTTCATGAACTATGAAAAGAAATGCATTTTGATAAAATGGCAAATGTCTTGGTCATAATTCTAAAGTTTAAAATTTGGGAAATGGCCCATCTATACTAAAGCATTCTTTGTAGCACATGCTTTTTATTCATAAGTGTTAAAATTTGATTGCAAAAAGCAATCAGGGGATTTGCTTCATAACAGATTCCGGCTTTAAAAGTGTATATCCATAATGTCTATTTATCTTTCACTAGATATGACCTCCAAATACAAATGTAAAGTTGTATTCGGTCATTGATCTATGCAGAGTATAAATACTTTCATAACAAAGGCTAGACCCCCCCCCCCCTTCTTATTTTCTATCTTGTTATTTAATTCCTGCCGGACTCCTCTGTTCTGTCTAGCTTACCTCAACCTGAATCATAAACACTTTTGTATCCTTTGCTAAATTATATCTACTTGTTTCTCTGAAAGCTTGTTCTCCATCATTACTTTTTTCATATCTTACTGTTTCCCAGACTTAATTAAAATTATTTTGGGAATCTTAAATTGCATGTGCAATACATCAGGTCTTGTTTTATATTGATCACAACATAGAAGAACATGTGAAATGTCACATTAAAAGTTGAATCAGTGAATCATATAAAATGTCACAATAAAAGGTGAATCAGTGAATCAATCAATTCTTTGTACAATGTTATTATGTATTACCATCTACTTCTCTAGTGTGTTTTAATATCTGTCAGAAGGTATGCCTTGACTCAGGGTATGGCTGAAAAATGGGTTGTAGATTAACCTGATACTACTCAATAAATGAAATAATAATAAAAAACAAATGGACAGAATAATTTAATGTCATTGGAGTGTATTTAATTCTGTTTAGTTATGTGGTACAACACAAAATAATGTGGCTTTTAAATGTATTTGTCCCAAATATCTGTCACCGTAGGATGTTTTTGGAGCCACTTAATTGTACAACTGCTGCCTGAGTGCTATTACTGCAAAGACTGTAAATACTGCTGAAATCCATTTAGTGATTATTCAGGCTGAACTTGTCCTACTGAAGCAGTGGAGTTAGTGAACATATTAAATGGGAGTAGGAATCACCAAGCCACCATGCAAAAATGTGGGAGTTTATTGCTTAAAGTAATTTTTAAACATTTAGACTCAGAAAATAGATCATGCTAAAATTAATGTTGCTAAGTCAACATGAAGATGATGTTTTTCCTGTATACATGAACACACACACACACACACACACACACACACACACACACACACACACACACACACACACACACGGAAAATCGAAATTTTAAGCAAGAGTCATAAAAGTATTTTGGTCAGCTATCCTTGTAATAGTTTATGCATATCCAAATGCATTTCTACATATTTTGCAGTGTTCAGGTCAGCAATAATTGTCTTTTTAGCCACATGGATAAAGTAACTTACCCCACTATTGGATCAAGGGCAATCCCCTTTGGATTGTGTAGATCAAGATCTATTAAGGTAGTGCATGTACTCCCATTTCGATTGCATACAAATATCCTATCACTGACTCGATCAACAAAGTAGAAATTTCCAGTAATCCAATCAATGGCAAAATTTTCAACATCTGTGAAAAAAATAACAAATTTAAGTTTAAGAAAATTAGAAACTAGAAATAAAATCCAGCATTATATAATGTCTTGGATCCTGTTATTAAAGTAAATGTGTATCAGACACATAAGAGATAACATTAGCACTGTTTGAATCAGCATTTGTTTTGAGTAAATATCTCCCATTTTACGGGGAGTCAGGATATTTTTTTTTTGCTTGTAACCCCTCACTTTTCATCAAGTAGACATGGTGAATTGTCTGCTTCTCTATGCCTTCCAATGCATCTGTAGTTCCAAATATTGAATATGCGCAGATACAGAGAAATGTCATCTCTGGCAGTCTCACATCTGTCACGTTCTTTGTTTCATCCGCAGAGCAATGATTTGTGGTGTGATCCACAACTGTTATGTCTAAAGTGTAATGCATACCAACATATTTTTCTGTTATAGTTGAACTAGTATTGGACATTATGGACATTAATTTCTTCCACCCCTTGCCATCTTAAGTGGCTAGATCACTACCAAAATCAATATATTCTTGGTTGTAGTCCGAGATTTATCTTGTTTTACACAATGCTAGTTCAAGCTGAGCACAGTTTATTTAGCAAATATTAAAAACCTCTTTCTGTCTTTCAAACTATATATACTTTGCTGTTATTTTAAATTCTTGCTAATGCGTTTTCTGAAAATGTAACTTTAATAAAATGCTTGAGTTGGACTTTCAACTTGTCACTTACTCCCTGATTGCAATAGTCATGATATTACAAATTCCACATATTGGCATTGACTGTTTGCAGCATCTTGAGCCTTTACAGGATGTAGAAGCACTTCAAAATCACTGTACACGATAGTCTTATATTTCTGTTATATCACTTTAATATTTTATATTTCATTCTTATGTATCAGGAGTCTTTTGTTAACATATCATATTTAGCAATTACATAGTGACTGAAAGAATTCTTTAAACCATTCAAAACATCATCAGATTGAAAACACACAGTTTTGTAGTCCAATTTGTGTACCGTACTGTTACAGTTCTTTTCTCAACATATCTGTAATTAAGCCTCATCACCTTAAAATTAAACTTACAGACCCGCAGATACACACACACACACACACACACACACACACACACACACACACACACACACACACACACACATATACACACACACACACTACCTCCAAAGATGGGATGAGCTTTGGAGCTAGTAGACAACTTGGAGTTTTTTTTCAAGATATTATTCTAAGATTGCACATTGATATTTATTATTTAAAAAAAATGCTATTTTACATATTTAGTAGCAAGACCATTATAAGATAATAATTATTTTACAAGAAAGTTCATAAGTTCATACTAAGCTCACAAAAAATGGGTCACTGTTAAGCTTACCTGTGTCACCTTTCTTACTGACAGATCATTTGTTATACCTTGTAAGAAGATTATGTTCATACACCTATGGAATGAAGTTATGGGCTTCATACCAGACTGGATTTTTTTCTTTTTAGTAGAAAGGGCTTTACTGCGTCTGACATGTAGAAGGAGTATATTCCAAAGACAAGAAATGTACAAATTTGTAAATCCCTTGAAACCTTCTCATGGACCTCGAGGTCTTTAGCATGAGTGCTAGACATTCGTTTTGCAAAGATGGATAATGGTGAAAAGGCTATGGACTAAGCAGAGCTAACCCCTTAGGACACTATATCTGTTGAAGTAGAGACACTTTTAGCCGTTATGTTGTATACCCAATAGATTTTCCTGGTCAGAAACTCTTATGGTCTTTCAAGTTGGTCAAAGTGCCATGCTAGCTAAATTCTAAAACAAGTACCATCTTCAAGGAAAGCTATGATATAGAAAGAATACAGAAGGATCATGACTACATGTGACAAAGAGGAAATACCCAAACATATCAGCTGAGCAAGACAGTAAGACTTCCTAACTACAAGGAAGACATGCTGATCAAAAGAAAGATTGATATCAGCATAAGTGTCCATGTCCAGGAAAATCACATTTGATTTAAAAGTGGTACAAGCAGTGTGATGAGAGGAGAGTTTGGTTTCTTTCCCATTTGTAACTATACTGCCTTTTTTTTAATTTATGGTGATTCCATGTCTGACTCCTTAGATACCTGCTGGTGTATCTGGGTGACCAAGGGGGTCTAGTATTTGCACCCAGTTTGCAGTTGTCAGCAGATGTAGACAGGCACTGGCCCTATCATCTGCATTCTCTTCTCAGAAGTAGGTGCCGAACAGCAGAGTATCCAAGAAAGACTGCTTAAAAGTGTGAATTCTGTCAGACAGCCAGTGGGCCACATTCAGGTTTGTGGGAAGTTGGAATAGTTTATCTATGATACCTACATGCGGGATGGTGTCAAGAGCCCTGACATGATCAAGCTACATTATACTGACTCTTACAGATACTTAACTATGTCTTTTGTGACCCTTTCAAACAATAGACAAGGTTTAGTTGGCATGGCCTACCTTTTACAAATCCATATTGGTTTGTATCCAGAGTCTGTAGGTTATATATATCATTGTTTATCAGCTTAGAAATCATACTCTTCATAACTTGTGAGGCAATAGGTCTATAGTTTTCAGGGTCTGTTCTGGTACTTTCTTTAACTCATTTCCTCCAGTACAGCACTTTTGAATGTCTACCTTTAACTCCCAGTGGGCATGGCTTGAGCCTTTAAAAATGAAGTCATCACCTTACAGTTCTAACAAATACTCATTGACATAGGTCAAATATCAGTACAACTGTGTTTTCTATCAAGTATGCTTCAAGATAAAATATTTGGATACCTTGTAAGTAGCATAGTTTTGGACGTATTAATGCAAATTTGAACAAGCAATATTTGATGCCTAGAGGAGTAGTAGGAGGTAACTGCATTTGCACCTGGAGGCATCACTCGGATGTAATGAGTTAAATAATTCCACTACTGAGGCTGCACCCCAACACTTCAGGTACATGACATGTGGAGAAACATGAACTGAAAATATCTGATAGATACTGGCTAGGAGGCACATGATCTTCACTAACAGACATCTGGGAATATTACACGTCTCTTAGAGCTACTATTTATGGTTTGAGATAGCAAGGACTTAACTTGGTTGCAAGTGATATGGGGAGATGTGGGGTGGTCTTTAGCTAAGGAGAACATCTGTTCTGGTTGGTAGAGTAAAATTACCACTAATTTTTACTGTAAGGATTACTAAATTTCAAGATTAGAGTGGGAGACTAAACTGGAAATAGTTTGATATAATAATGAACATCATTGTTAAGTCTTGTAATGAAACTGAAGAATACCTACTGGTTACTTTTAGTGTTAGCATATCTGGAGTTCATGAATAACCTTGCAGTCTTTGAATGAGTGATTGATAGTTTTCTTATCAGTTTTATGACCCTTCTGTATTTTGAGAAAGGAGATTCATTGCAGATATCCAGAATCTTCTTTTTGTTGTAAAGTTTCCTTAAATATGAGTTCCACCATACAGCCTTATTTGTGAACTTGTCATTATTCTAATGGTACACGGGGATGAACTTCTTGATTCATTAGCCCATAAAAGAATGGGACTCAAGGTACTATGCAATAGCATCATGCACTGGGTTATTTTGACGCCTATAGGATTCATAGTTGTCAATAAGATGCAGAAGGCAATTGTTTAAAGAAAACCCAAACTGCTGTATGTTTGGGGGAGGGGAGTATTCAAAGAGAGTTTTAAGAAAGAAAACTATAGATAGATTTTACAAAGGAAGTACTAACCTCTGGACAGCACAGGGTAGAGGCAAATAGGTAAGGATCATGTAAATAACATTATCACTCTGAGGTGAAGGGGTCACTATGATCAAATTAATTAACATTAATAACACTAAAGAGTGCATTTCATGGTAGTTATATACGAATGTCAGTGTATGTGTTCAGTTTATTATGGAGTAGTTAAAGTCACCCATAATAAGTGTGTTTGCTCTGCTGGAAAGATTTTGGGCTGACTTCGACAATGAACATGCTCAAAAGAGGATATAGAAAGAGGTCTGTAGTTGACAGTAATATGGCAGGGAATTTTACTGTCAGGTTCTGGGCCTCTACAGGTTCCAGTATTGTACTATGTATAGTTTGTCATGAAACAATAAGTTACATTACATATAAGGAAACACTCCCACAACTTCCTGTGGACATAAACACATGGTAGTTGCAGAACCCTAGCAAGGTGAAAGTGTTGTCTTCACAGTGGAACCAATGTTCTGCAGTTAAACAGATAGGAATGTCTTCAAGGTGGAGGTGGAGCTCAAGAACAAACATGTTGCTGTTCAATCTTCTAGCAGTGAGAAGTGGTATCTACATTGATATTTCCCAAGTGATTGAGAAGGTCCATGAGGAGAACTCTCTTTAAAAAAGACATTGCAGGGGTAGCAAAGGCTTTACTCAGTAAAGAAAGGTAGTAAGATAAGAGAATACGAGTAGCCCAATCGTAGAACAGCAGGAAGATCTCTTCTCCCAAGTAGACAAATACAGAAGTCCTCTGGAATGATACCAGTTAACTGGTCAGTTCTTAACATCAATTATTTTATGGCATCAAACCTTAGTGGAAATGACAAGCCAAGGATACAGAGTGCCACATAATGTATTCAACAAGCTGAAAATTAAAGTTTAAGCACTTTCATCCCTAAATACAGGACTTCATCAGAAGAGTGACAACGTAAGTATTTTCAACTCATGAATGCAAAGTAATTTCAGATTTGTAGAGTGGTAATTTGATAGGCAATGAGGTTTATCTGAAGCTTGGTTATTTTTTAAGAAATGCTAATTAATTTCTTAAGTTTCACCCACTTCTGTCATCCAATCCTTGAAATGCTTGAAAACACAATTATTAAAAAATAATTAAACACTGGTCTTTTTGCATTTTGACGCTAACGCAAGAGTGTATGGTTGCAATTTTCAGCTTTACTTTATAAGACTCATGTAAAAAAGATTCTGTACTGAACTTAATGGATGTATCTGCCTCATTTTTAATACAAGAATAATTAAAATCCTAATCTGCATACTACAGAACTACACTAAAATAATGGTTGTGAAATTCAAGGATTATCTTCAAGTCTTTTTAAAATACCATAGAAGTATAGTTTCAACTCTTGCTGCATTTAGCTTGCCCATTCTGCAAAGTGATTAAGTTCTGATTGTGTACACATATTTCAGTGCAAAAAATAGTGGCTAGGTGCTTTTGTTCCACAAAAGAAAGACTTTGTAAGTACAAATTAGAGAAAAAAAATGAGGCAGTTGGCTGCTACAAAATAAGACAGTAATCTTTTGCTGCATTCAGAAAAGTTATATTACATTGTATTTCTTTGTAACAGGCAATATATGTGTGTGTGTGTATATATATATATATATATATATATATATATATATATATATATATATATATATATATACACACACACACACACACACACACACACACACACACACACACACACACACACACTTACATTGATCCATGTGTTTTTCATTACTGTCTATAAATACTGTTAGCTGTACTGCTTAGTAAAGGAAGACACTGAATAGTATGTGTGCTCCACAGCGAAAGTCTGCAACTATTGTATTAACATGTATGCACTTTAACAAAGTCATTTTTGTATTTAAATTACCTGTTTAACTGTTGTAGGCTACACACTCAAGTGTGATAGCCATTTCTGTGCATTTAAAGTGTTGTTTGATTCTATCTGCTTTATTTTCTGAAAAAAACAAAAAAAAAAAATACTTGTTTTCCCACCTTTCTAAGCTAGTATAGTTCAGTTTTCAGGTTGGTGCTGAATTCAGGGCTGTGTTACAAGTTTCTGTGCTTGCCAATACCTTACTTGGATAGAAGGAAGTTTCTCTATTCACTGTGAGAGTGGGAGCTTTTAGCAGCCTATCTGTCCCTGGAGGAGTGGTTTCAGCCCAGAAATTAGTAGTTTATTGGCCATTTTGGGCTAATTTCTATATCTTTCATTCCCCTGCTATAAAACCCGCATTTGTGAGGTTTGTGCGCTAGTATACAGCTCAGCAAGCTCCTGCCTTGTGCCCTGCAGAGTTCTACAGCAGCAGAGAGACAAAAGAGAGACTTTGGAGTGATTAAGTATACATTTTCTGCATTTTCTTGCTGCCTTTAGCTAATTTCACCTAAAACGCCGATTTTATAGAGTTTCTGTAATTTGAAAAGCTTGTTTCAGCTACATATTGTACTTATTTTATTGCCTGCACTTTAACAAAGTCGTTTTTGTGTTTTAATTACCTGTTTAACTGTTGTAGGCTACAAATTAAAGTGTGTTAGCCATTTCTATGCATTTAAAATGTTTTTTTGATTGTATCTGCTTTATTTTCTGAAAAAAATATATACTTATTTTCCCGCCTTTCTAAGCTAGTATAGTCCAGTTTTCAGGTTAGTGCTGAATTCAAGGCTGTGTTACAAGTTTCTGTGTTTGCCCATACCTTACTTGGATAGCAGGAAGTTTATCTGTTCACTGAGAGAGAGAGAAAGAGAAAGAGAGAGAACTTTGAGCAGCTTCTCTGTCCCTGGAGGAGTGGTTTCAGCCCAGAAATTAGTAGTTTATTGGCCATTTTGGGCTAATTTCTCTCTCTTATATTTCCCTGCTATAAAACCCGTATTTGTGAGGTTTTTGTGCTAGTATACAGCTCAGCAAGCTCCTGCCTGTTGCCCTGCAGAGTTCTACAGCAGCAGAGAGACAAAAGAGAGACTTTGGAGTGATTATTATTTTTCTGCTTTTTCTTGCTGCCTTTAGCTAATTTCGCCTAGAACACCAATTTTCTAGAGTTTCTGCAATTTAAAAAGCTTGTTTCAGCTACATATTGTACTTATTTTATTGTCTGCACTTTAACACAGTCATTTTTGTGTTTAAATTACCTGCTTAACTGTTATAGGCTACACACTCGTGTGTTAGCCATTTCTGTGCATTTAAAGTGTTGTTTTTTTATTGTACCTGCTTTATTTTCTGGGGAAAAAAATATATATATATACTTGTGTTTCCACTATTCTAAGCTAATATAGTCCAGTTTTAAAGTTAGTGCTGAATTCAGGGCTGTGTTATAAGTTTCTATGTTTGCCAGTACCTTACTTGGATAGAAGGAAGTTTCTCTGTTCACTGTGAGATAGGGAGCTTTGAGCAGCCTATGTGTCCTTGGAGGAGTGGTTTCAACCCAGAAATTAGTAGTTTATTGGCCACTCTGGGCTAATTTCTATCTCTTTCATTTCCCTGCTGTAAAACCTGCATTAGCACGGTTTTGCACGCCAGACAGCGCTGGTTAGCTAGGGTATAACTATTCCCGGCTCCACAAAGTCTACTCTTCAATTTTTCCCTTGGAACTAGACAAACTTTCAACTTAACCACTCAAACCATTCACTTCTTATCCTGGCACTTGCTCAAAACTCATAGCAAGCACTAATAAACCTTAACACTCGACCCCCCCCCCTATACTGTAGAGAAGGACAAGGCTCTCTATTCGACCTTACCAGCCAATCAGTAAAACAGTTCACTGTACCTATCCAGGCAGGTCCAAAGGGCAGTTTCAGATGTACTCTCTGGTCCAACTGGTGAATCTGGGAATTTTGAGGCTATGTTGCAATTGCCTCATGTACACAGACAACCCTCTCCTCCTTCCACCAAACACTAATACATGTGAAAGATGCAATTATACAGCCAAACTGGAGGCTAAGCTCTCTCAACCCATGACTGGATCAGGCAGTCAAGAGGAGAAGGGAATTACTTGCATCACACCACCAGTCTCACATACACCTATGAAACAAGCAGAGGCAAAAAACACAAAGAAACACATGAAAACATTCTTGGAGGCTCTAAATAAAAATCTGCAAAAGCAACAGAGACCTCCAAAGCAGACATCCAACCAACCTCCACCCCCAACACAAACCATGAAACACATACTTCACAAAACCAGTGGGCCATACAATCACAGCCCTTAAGGCAAAAATAACATACCCAACACACTAAGAATAGGTGACTCTATAGTCAGGCACACCGACGTCCCACTCATTAGGCTGAACAAGGAGAAGGTTACTGTATAAGCTGCGTGTCACGTGCCAGTATCCGCCACATAACATAAGCACTCAGGTCACTCCAGAACATGTACAAATATGACTTTGTCATTATCCATGTTGGTGTGAATGACCTGAGCCGTACCTCCCTGGACTACATGAAAAGAGACATAGAGGAGCTCTCTGATCATGTGGCCCTTGCCGGTATGACCTTGACCCTGAGTAGCTTCCTGCCCTCACCAAGAATGATACCACGGCATAGAGAAAAAATTATCAATTTCAACACTTTGCTAAGCTTCTGGTGTCATTCAAAGCAGATCCAGTGTCTGTCAGCCTGCGATGACATGCTTAACAAGCCACGCTGCTTTACTAGAGACAGCTTGCACCTGTCACCCTTAGGCTTTCGAATACTGGCCAAGACTTTTGCCACCCCCATATTACCTTTTTTAGGCAAGGCTCAAAAGACAAACCTCCCACCGTAAATAGCACAAGTAACAAAAAATTGAGGAATATGCTACTCAATGTCAGAAGTTTAAACCTCAAAATGGACACACTCGAGGCACTCCTCAGTATGGAGAAAACTGATATATGTTCAGTAACAGAAACCTGGTTTAAGGCTCCAGAGAGCACCCCAGCACTACCAGACTACAACTCATACCATACATTTCGGCCACAAAACCCAGACCGAAATACGAAAGGTGGGGGAGTATCCATATTCATCAAGGATACCCACACCTCCAAGTTAGTGACACAGCACAATGCTTCAGAGATCATCCAAGTGCAACTAACAATGGGCAAAACTGCTATTCAAATTATAGCTTGCTACAGATCACCCACCATGTCCCAGGACCCCCACACCACATTTCTGGAAACACTGGGAAACATAAAGGTCCTACCAAACACCCTGATATTGAGTGATTTCAATTACCCAAACATTAACTGGGAGAAGTACTCAAGTACAAACTCCCTTGCCCAACATTTCCTGGAATTTATAAACTCAAATGCCCTGGATCAACTGGTCAACACCCTCATCAGAGGTGACAACATATTGGACCTGATCATCACCAACATGGGGGACCAGTGTTCCACACCGGAGGTCAACCCCTTGCTGGTTAGATCTGACCACAAATTAATCACTCTGGATATCCACATTCCGCCACCACCCCCGGTCAAAGAAACCACCGTGAAAAACTTTTCAAAAGCAAACTTCACATTACTTAAGACCGAGGTGGGAAATTTCAAAGCCCCCATGCTAAAGGATAATGCTGTCCAAGCTACAAAATCCTTTACTAATGCACTGCATGGGCACCTACAAGATTGCATGGATCATGCTATCCCAAACAAAACCAAGACTCACTCCTCCAAGAAAAGAAAACCAGTCTGGTGGACCCCTGCCATAAACAAGCTATACAATAAAAGGAGGAAACTAGTAGAGAAAAGAGTAAAATCCCAAGAAGGGAAGACATCCCTGATCAGTATCAGCAAGAAACTATGATCCCTCATAAAATCATCCAAGGCTAGCTTCGAAAAAAAAAATTACCATGGACTCCAAAGATAACCACAAGGCATTCTTTAGCTATGTCAAGAATCTATGTGGCAATTCTCAGATCTGCTCAGAGTTAGTGCAGAATGGCACAAAATACACTGAACCGACCGATATAGCCAACATTCTGGCAGACAGGTTCAGTGCAAACTTCACCCCCAAAAGGACCCATAACTATACCAGAAGAATCTAGTACCCCAGAAATCGCAGACACTCAGGTTAAAACAGCCCTCTCCAAAGCCAAAAACACAGCATCAATGGGACCAGATGGTGTCCCAGGCTGCGTCCTACACAAGCTCAAAAATGAACTAACCCCTCACCTAAACACACTGTTTAAACTCAGCCTCTCCACAGACTACAAGCCCACAGAGTGGCACACAGCAATGGTTATTCCACTCCACAAAGCTGGAGCCACAAAGGACCCCGGGAACTATCGCCCTATAAGCCTGACTAGCTTGGTCTGCAAAGCTATGGAGTCCATCATCATGGATCTCATTAACAGAGACATTGGGAACCTCCAAACACTGGACCCTACCCAGTTCAGCTTTGTTAGGGGCAGATCATTCCTCCTAAACCTGGTCGACTTCTTTGAGACAGTTACCAAGGCTATAGATGAGGAAAAGGTGGTCCACACATCCTACCTAGACCTTGCAAAGGCCTTCAATACCATTTCCTACTCAGGTATTATAGACAAGCTCACCAGCCTGAACATAAACCCCTACATCATGAGATGGGTTGCCAACTGGCTCACGGACAGAACCCACATGGTAAGAGTTGCGGGAGCTAGGTCTGACTCTAAACCAGTTACAAGTGGTATTCCCCAGGGCTCAGTCCTAGGACCCCTCCTGTTCGGGATATACTTTTCATTGGTACAGGCAAGCACAGGAGGACTATGGCTGACCAACTTTGCAGATGACTGCAAACTAGGGGCTATAATTGACTCTCCGGCTGACACAGACATCCTCCAAAAGGGTCTCACTGAGACTGATACCTGGTGTCAAAACCATGGCCTCATGCTAAATGTTAAAAAGTGCATAGTCATCCCCTTTGGAAAAAACAAAAGTACCCACAAACTACCACATAGGTGGTAGCCCCCTAAATATGGAAGACATAATAAGGGATCTGGGGACCCAAGTAGATAGTAACCTCTCCTTTAATAATCACATTGCCAAAGTGGATAGAAAATCCTTCTATGTGGCCCACCTAATCAAAAAAGGGTTTGCATCCAGATTGAAAGAGGTTATTGGGTCCCTCTACACATCACTCATCAGACCCATCATAGAGTACAATGCCCATTTGGGATTTACCTTACAAGATACTTGCAACAACAGGAAAGACCACAGAAGTACCTCACCAAGAAGATCACTGGCCTCAAGCAGATGCTCTATGCAGCTCAACTGAAGAAACTCCAGCTGTACTCGGTTGCATAACGCCTACTCAGAGGTGATCTCTGCCTGACATACAAGGCCATGTCCAACCTAGAATTGACAGACATGCTCCACCTAAAGAAAACCATATTCCATCGAGCCACACGCTCCAGGGATCTAAACCTCACCACAACAATAAATAGGAC
Source organism: Protopterus annectens (assembly GCF_019279795.1). NCBI lineage: Eukaryota > Metazoa > Chordata > Ceratodontiformes > Protopteridae > Protopterus > Protopterus annectens. The sequence goes on from NC_056737.1 coordinate 1,471,579,848, forward strand.
ATGCTGGAGGAATAGATTCCTGTCCCAGAGACTTCCCATGCTCTGGAACAAGATTCCAATCTACATTAGGCAGAGCTCCTTGCTAACCCTCTTCAAGAGAAACCTTGATGAGTATATTGGGAAACAGAATGTTTACCCCGGGGATCACTTCAGTGGGTCTGCTGGACAGAGGCACAGGGAACTAATCTAAGGGGGCGGCGAAAGCCAACACATTCTGGCTAGGCTTATAAATGACTTTGTGCATATAGCCTAGTACCTACCTATGAACCTATGGTAATTCCTAAAGTATTGCTGAAATTCTGATAAAACAATATTTTCATATTGTCTATTCACAAAATGATAGAACCACTCTGTTTCCACTCATCTTTATGTTTTTTTTTTTTTTTTAATTATAAATTAGGTTTGGTAACAAACCAACTTGTCCAGGGACATCTTGAGGTGGTGGTTAGGTAGAAATATTAGTGAGAATTAAGAGGGTGGGGGGAGGAAAGGGTTATATGGACATGAGGGTTTACTGGAAAGAAACGAGGTAATGGTAGAGAGGGGCTTAACTGGTTTATGCAAGTGTAGCTTGATTAGGAATCACATTTTGTCGTGAACTTGCTACAGCAAGTGTGACGCCCGCAACAGACTGTAGGCCCTGTGGTGCAGGTAGACCTTGGAGTATGTTTGGTAAAGGAATATTTATTTATTTTTTTGTTTATAAATGGGGGTGAGGGGTGAGTTAATGGGGTGTTAGGGCTATGGGCCATTTCTGTGGATTACTTTGTTACTAGTATTTTGTTGAGAATTGTTTACCAAAGGGTTGACTTAGATACTGTAAAGGGGTCGGGCCAAGACTATGCACTGCATGGGCTAGGGTTTCTTGGTACTGGTGGTAAGCATGTCGGATAACAGAATTCAGAGGTGGCCTGCCTGGTGTGCTTAGATCAGTGGTGGCTTGTGTTTTGGCAGGAGCTGCAGTTTCCCTGGCTGACCATGGGCTGTTGAGCACTGGATCCAATGGTATGTTGCCAGACAGGTACAGTCATTGAAGCATTGTTGCAGAATGCCTGCATCTCTTATTGAGAAGAGATATGGGCTGTCTGTGTTTTGAGAGTAATGAGAAGGAGTGCAATGTCTTAACAATTTAAATTGAGTCTTCGGGTAGAAGGTTTACGAACTATAGTTAATTGCTTTATATTCCACGGCGGTGTATTTCCACTCCCATTGGATGGTGTGTTGGCAGCAGTGCTTGACAGGTGCTATTTTCTTTAAGGTTAATATTTGACTGTCCTTTTGTATGTTGATGATAACAACCAGGTACTCCCACCACGGAAAAATGAAGATCAATGAACAACTCAAAGTTCCTGAGCAATCAGTATAACACAGTCAATGAAATGGCAACAATTCCCTTCTTTTAAAATCACGAATCCAAAGTGTAGACACAAAACAATTTTAATGAGTAAGCGCTTTCGCGTGGTCACCACCACGCTTCATCAGACAGTATGTTGGTAGGAGTAGTGTTTCTCAATACAGGGAGACTTGTATGTTGGTATTGCAGATCTCAGGATGGTGGTCTGTAAAATGGGGCACAGTAGGTGTTTAGGCCGTTAGTATGTCGAGTGATGCTGAGAGGGAATTAGGGGGTATTATTTTTCTTTTTTTCTAGCGCCTACCTTCCATTAATGATGACTTTGCCCAAAAGGGTCTCAGTAGCCTTCTCTCATGGGCTTGGAGTTATTTTATTAGCAGTTTCACCCTGTGCATGCATGGTAGGGTGGTAAGTATCAGACGTGAGATAGCATTCCTATAAACATGATAGATTTTCAGTGTTAATCTGGAGTCGTAAAGGGAAGCTGCGAAAGACCATAAAGGAAGTCTGAGGTGAGAAACAAGCCAACAAGTTTTGTCCCAGTTCTTGTCAGGTCAAACTGAATGCAATTACAAGAATCAAGGTTATTTTCAGGTGTTGATATCTATAACAACATTAATTTTCCCTGGATGTTTCACTACTATATAGCTTGTTGCTAGAGGGTATTAAGGGTAGCTGGAGTTATAAACCAAAGCTTGGAAGGCTGTCATTAAAATGTTATGTTAAACATGCATGTTTTGCCTCTTTTCTTCCAGTTGAGAGGTGTTCGGGTAACCAGGGAAGTGTTGTTAAGGGTAACCAGCATTATGCTCTTGTAGCTCACCCTTTACTGCTTACATTTACCTTGTTTTCAGTTAATATGTTTATTTGACATGTAACTCATTAAATGACTAGTGAAAATCCTTCATTCACTGCTGTTTCTGCTTGGTGTATGGAATTCTGTTACAGGTGTCACTGATTGTCTATTCAAGCCATTACAGAAGTAAGTTATAATCTGACAAACGTGAGTTTCAGACTTCATTCCCTGCACAACATCCTGGTTAATGCCAAACCTGTTGTGCTGGTGACTATCGGAGTTTGTAATATATAAAATGGGCCCCCATTTTGACCCTTTCCTAGTTCTTGGGGCCTTGGTCACACTTCTATTTATGCCGTTGTCCAGGTTCAGAGGTGCGCCCTGCGGAAATTGTATTGTGTACTTGCTGTACATGTTGGTGTTCTCTTTGCTTTGATTTTCGATAGTGTTGACTACTAAGGGGTGGAGGGTGTTTTGAAAGCAAGGGCGAGCAGTTAATGCTAGTTGAAGGAAGAGGAAAGGGGGGGATAAATGACAAAATAATGATGGGGGGGTGAAGGAGATTCATATGGTTGGGTGTTAAACTGGCAGTGTTACACATGGGCATGTTAGGTGCTCTCCCCTAGCTCGATGCCCACATGCGGCCTCAGTACCCGGTGTCATAGAGCAGCTGCAGGCACAGGTAATCTGTTAGTGGGGGCATTGGTGACATGTTTCATTAGGTGTTAGTGAAGGGAATGGGTAGAGATGGACAGACTATGGAACGGATGGTCAGAGGCAGTGTTGTATTGAGACTGCAGACTGCTTTTTGGCCTCATGATTTTGGTTTGTTTATATAATGTGGGTTCTGGAAGGTGGATTGGATTTAGAGAATATTGGCAGTTGGGTTCAGATGTCATATCTCATAGGAATTTCCCAAAGACAGTGGAACAAAGGGGTAATGGTGGAACATTTTCTGATGTTCCACCAACAATTTAATTAGAAAGCATAGGTGGTTAAAATGTGATTACCTATAGCATAGGCCTTTTAATGAAATATTTCTCATGGATATCAGTTAGATTGTTAAGATGGAATATGCAAAGGACTTTTGATGTGGAACTTTATGGTACATGAACTTTTATGACATCAATGAGAACCACTTCTCGAGATGAGTTTGGAATCTGGTGCTAAGACATTACTAGGTATGCCCCAAACCTCCACATTTTCTTATTTTGGTTGCCTTATAAATTTATTTATTTTCATAAACTTGTGGTCACCTGCAAAATACTGGCAGATCTTCACAGTGTGGAGTTACATAGGGATGACAGGAGTATGGCACAACAGTAATGGGGACATATGTTATAACACTGGTTATGAGTCAGATATCTGAGTTTATAAAGTGCAATATTTTAATAATTGACCCTACAGGGGGTCATTGTCCCATTTTTACTTTTAGCATCGTTAGCCATTTTCTTTGATGAAATGAAAGGGATAACTGGCACGTATTTTACTGCTATTTAGCAGTAAGTGGGCATTGCTTTTTTGTTTTTTTTTTAAACTTTGGGGTTCCGAGGGTGTATATTCTGTTTCCCATCCAGTTAACCAGGTTGTACTTGAAAGGGGATAATGAGGTGCTCTGACATGGAGAGGGAATATATTCCATAAATGGGGGAGTCTGTGGGACACAAATCTGTCCCGCTAACAAATCCTGTTGATGTCATGGCCCAGGTTGAGGTCATGCTTGTGGGTTACTAGAGTGCGCATCTATTATTCTACCAACTTTCTAGGTTTGGGGGAGCAATATTTTCATGCTGTCCCTATTTGGGCTTTTGCCATTCCCTCTCCCATTCTTCTGGCTTTGCCCAGATTTTGCTTACAGAGGTTTGTAGCCATCCGTTGTTGAACACAGTTGTATTTTCTATTAATTCTGTTATTATTTGTGTTGTGTCAGTTGGGAGGTATAGTGTCAGGGTAATTTATACATGGTCCATATTGTCTGCATAGATGAACAAACAGTGGAAGCAGACTACAAGTTAAGTGATGTCGGTTTTATGAAGTGAGAAATAACACCTTAATAAGTATAGTACAATAGTTGCATTTGTTATAGGTTCATAGGTTCATAGGTTTGTACTAGGCTATCTGCCCTGGGGCATTTATAAGCCTAGCCAGAGTGTGTGTGGTTTTCACCACCCCTTAGGATGAGAATACTACGCCCTTTTAGGGTTTAGTTTACTGTGCCTCTGTCTAGTAGTGACACAGAGATGACCCCCGGGGTAAACCTACGATCTCCCATCCACTCGTCAAGATTTCTCTTGAATAGAGTTAGTGAGGGGCTCTGCCTAACATGGATTGGGATTCTGTTCCAGAGTGTAGGGAGCCTCTGGGTTATGAATCTGTCCCTCCAGCACGTCCTATTTATTTCTGTGTTGAGGTTTAAGTCTCTTGCTCTCGTGGCTCTGGTGGATTTGGATTTACTGAGGTGGAGCATGTCCATTAAATCCGGATTGGACATGGCCTTGTACGTCAGGCACAGATCACCTCTGAGTAGGCGGTATGCGACTGAATAGAGCTGGAGTTTTTTCAGTCGGGCAGCATATGACATATGTTTAAGACCCTTTATTCTCTTGGTGAGGAACTTTTGGAATCTTTCCAACTGCTGCAGGTGTCGGGTAAGATACATCCCAAATGGGGCATTGTACTCAATCATTGGCCTGATAAGAGAAGAGCACAGGGGCACAATGACCTCTTTTGATCTAGATGTGAAACCCTTCATGATAAGGTGGGCAATATAGAAGGTCTTCCTAACTACTTTGGCAATGTGAGTGTCAAATGAGAGGTTACTGTCAACCTGGGTCCCAAGATCCCTGATTACCTCTTCCGTACTTAATGGATTACCACCTATGTGGTAATTTGTGGGTACCTTGTTTTTCCCAAAGGGTATGACTATACATTTTTTGGCATTCAGCTTAAGGCCATGGCTCTGGCACCAATTATCCGTTTCTATGAGGCCTCTCTGAAGGATGTTCGTGTCCGCTGGAGTATCAATTATGGCCCCCAGTTTGCAGTCATCTGCGAACTTTGTCAGCCACAATCCTCCTATGTTTGCCTGTACCTCGGAAAAATAAATGCTGAACAAGAGGGGTCCCAGGACTGAGCCCTGTGGGACACCGCTTGTGACTGGCTTAGAGTCTGACATAGCTCCAGCAACTCTGACCCTGTGGGTTCTGTCCTTGAGCCAGTTTGCAACCCATCTTGTGACATATGGGTTTACATTTAAGCTGGTGAGTTTGTCTATGATGCCTGAGTGGGGTATTGTGTCAAAGGCTTTTGCAAGGTCAAGGTAGGCTGTGTGAACTGCCTTACCCTCATCAATGGCCTTAGTGACTGTTTCAAAAAAGTCGATCAAGTTCAAAAGGCAGGATCTACCTTTGACAAAGCCAAATTGGGTAGGATCCAATGTCTGTAGGTTCCCAATGTCTTTGTTTATGAGTTCCATAATGATCCTCTCCATAGCTTTGCAGACCAGGCTCGTCAAGCTTATGGGGCGGTAATTTCCAGGGTCCGTAGAAGCACCGCCTTTGTGAAGTGGTACCACTGTCGCCGTACGCCACTCTTTGGGTACGTATCCTGTAGTAAGGCTAAGATTAAACAGCAGCCTTATGTGTGGGTTTAGTTCCTCTTGGAGTTCATGTAGCACACAGCCCGGGACACCGTCCGGTCCCATTGATGCTGTGTTTTTAGCTTTAGAGAGGGCGGCTCTCACCTGGGCATATGAGATGTTTGGGTGGCTACACTCTGCTGGGATAGTTATTTCTCCTTTTGGGGGGAGGGGGAGGAGAAATTTGCACTGAACCTGTCTGCCAGAATGTTGGCAATGTCAGTGGGTTCAGTGTATTTTGTGTCATTTTGGACTAACTCTGAGCATATCTGGGAGTTTCCACCCAGGTTTCTAACATAGCTAAAGAAGGCCTTGTGATTGTCTTTTGTGTCTTTTGCGATTTTTCTCTCAAAGTTGGCCTTGGATGATTTTATGAGTGATCGTAGTTTTTTGCTAGTACTGATCAGAGATGCCTTCCCTTTTAGGGATTTTGCTCTGTCATGTAGTAGCTTCCTCCTCCTGTTGTAGAGTTTGTTTATGGCTGGGGTCCACCAGACCGGGCGCCTGCCTTTGGGGGAATGGGTCTTGGTTTTATTTGGGATTGCATGATCCATGCATTCTTGAAGGTGCCCATAGAAGGTATTTGCAAAGGATTCAGCAGTGTGGGTTGTGGTTTCCACTGGCCCAGGGGCCTTGAAGGATACCACTTCAGTTTTAAGAAGTGGGAAGTTGGCTTTTGAGAAGTTCTTCACTGTGGTCTTTTGTGCAGGGGGTGGGGTGGGATGTGGATTTCCAGTGAGATTAATTTATGGTCTGATCTTACCAAAGAGGGATATACTTCTGGTGTGGAGCATTTTGTCCCCATGTTTGTGATGATCAGGTCTAGTATATTGTCTCCTCTTGTGGGAATGGTGACCAGTTGTTCCATTGCATTAGAGTTTATGAATTCTAGGAACCTTTGGGCTAGGGTGTTGGGGCTTGAGTAATGTTCCCAGTCTATGTTTGGGTAGTTGAAGTCTCCCAATATGATGGTATTTGTAGAGACATTCATACTCTCCAGTGTCTTCAGGAAGGCTGTGTGGGGTTCCTGAGTTTGAGAGGGTGGTCTGTAGCATGCTACAAACTGTAAGGCTGTTTTGCCTATGGTTAGTTGCACCTGGATGTTCTCCGATGCTTCATGCATTGCCACTAACCTGGAGGTGTGGGTATCTTTGATGAATATGGATACTCCCCCTCCTTTTGTGGTTCGGTCCAAGTTTTGGGGCCGGAAAGCATGATATGAGGTAAAACCTGATAATGCTGGGGTGCTCTCAGGAGCCTTGAACCAGGTTTCAGTCACTGCACAGACATCGATGTTCTCCATACTGAGGAGGGCTTCGAGGGCGTGCATCTTGAGGTTTAGACTTCTGGCATTGAGCAGCATTACCCTTAGTTTTTTTCCACTTGTGTTTTCTAGGGAGGTAGGTTTGTCCTTTGAACCTTGCCTAAAAAAGGCACTATGGGGGTGGCAAGAGCCTTGGCCAATATCCGGAAGCCCAGGGGTGACAGGTGCAAGCCGTCCCTTGCGAAGCAGCGTGGCTTGTCAAGCATGTCATCCCAAGCAGACAGACATTGGATCCCCTTAGAATGACACCAGTAATTAAGCCAATTGTTAAAACTGATCATTTTGTCTTTGTACTGTGGCATCATTCTTGGTGAGGGTAAGATGCTGCTCAGGGTCAGGGTCATACCGGCCTGGGCTACATAATCAGAGAGCTCCTCTATGTCCCTTTTCATGTAGTCCAGGGAGGTACATCTCAGGTCGTTCACACCGGCATGTACAATGACTGAGTCATATTTGTACTTGCTGTGGAGTGACCTGAGTGCTTGTGTTATGTGGTGGATTTTAGCTCCCGACAGGCAGCTTACTGTGACCCTCTCCTTGTTCAGTCTGGTGAGCGGTACGTCAGTGTGAGCAGTACGTCAGTGTGTCTGACTATGGAGTCACCTATTACAAGTGTGTCTGGCATGTTGTTTGGCCTTAAGGGCTGTGACTGTTTAGCACACTGACTTTGTGAACTATGTGTTGCATGTGCTATGTCTTGAGGTGGCGGTTGCTTGGGTGTCTGCTTTGGAGGCCTCTGTTGTTTTGGTAGATTTTTAATCAGCGCCTCCGAGTATGTTTTTGTGTGTTTATGTGTTTGGTTTGCAGTTGTGATAGTTCTATGTGAGACTGGGTTTGTGGTGTGCGTGGTTACCTTGTCCTCCTGACTGGTCTTGCCAGTACTGAATTGAGAGAGCTCAGCCTCCAGTTTGGCTATATAGTTGCATCTCTCGCATATATTTGTATTTGTTGGGAGGAGGAGAGGGTTGTCTGTGTACATGAGGCAATTGTAACATTGCCTCAAGATTCTAGATTCACCAGCTGAACAGGAGAGGACGCTAGCAACTGACCCTTCGACATGCTAGAAATAGTGAAAAAGATTGCTGTGTAACTGAGTCAGAAAGGACCTATAGGGAAATGGGTAATCAAGGGAATTTAGGTGAATTAAGTACTTTCTTTTATTTAAGAGTGCTTTACTTGTATAAAGAAATGCTTTAGGAGCAAGTGCTGAGCTTTTCAGATAGAGTATAGGCTGTATAGATTGCAAGTAGAACAGTTCTAAGGGAAAAATTGAAGAGCAGACTTTACGAAGCCAGAAATAGTTTAAACTTGATTAACCGGCGCTGCCTGATGCTGCTCTATGAGCAACTTTGCGCTAAAACACGCTAAAGCACGCAAAAGCAGGCTTTATAGCAGGGAGTTGAAAAGCGCCAGGAATTGACCCAAAATGGCCAATAAACTACAAGTTGCTGGGCTGGAACCAATCCTCTAGGGACAAATAGGTTGCTCAGTGCTCCCCACTTCCACTGGTGAACAAAGAAGCTTCCTCTTATCCAAATAAGGGTATGGATAGCACAGGAACCAAGACAAAGCCCAGAGATCAGCAAAATCTGAAGACTGGACTATTCTAGTGATTCAACTGCCCCACCACTGATTGGCTATGTTTACTTTGCAAATAAAGGAGTACAAGGGGTTGTACTTTCTCTCTTGGGGTTGGGGGCTGCAGAATAGTATAGCGGCCGTGCAACTGGTGAGCAGAATAGGCCCCGGTCAGCTCTTAACTTCATCATTAAGAAGTTTTGGCTGTGTGTGCTTAGACTTTACAGTTTTTCCTTTCTTTTGCAGGTGGAGTACTGCAGACGGGGCATTGGTCGTTACCTGAAGGAGGTGGATTTGAATGGAGATGGAGGCTGTTGCAGTGTGGATGTCCTGTTGGTTAGAGCGGTGCGCTGCAGTAAGTGGTTTTGGAAAGTGATGTATTTTACTGTGTTAGTGTGCTCCTCTGAAGTGTTCCTGTTGCAGGAGTGGGCACTATCAGGTCATAGGTAATCTTACTTTGCGCTCATAAAGGCGTGTCAGCGTTGGTTCAGATAGGAGGTAGTGGGGGCATGTGAGGAGAAGGTATGTTGGGGTAGGGTAAACCTGGGTTGGAATTGTTTATGGGGAGTAGTACATGGTACCACAAGTGGGGTAGAATCAATGTCAGGGTATGTATGACTTTTAGAAGCAGGTTGAGTTTCATGGGGCATGGTAAAAATACAGATATGTTGGAGGACGTTGGAGGAACCAGTAACTTTGTGGTTAAGTAGAAGTGGGAAGCCTTAAGCAAGGCATGGTTTAGGCTTGCTGTTGGAAGTTTAGGGTATTTTTTTTTTTTTAGGTAGACTTATGGCAGGGCATTTCTAGTTTGGTTAAATTGTTGTTGCAGGGGCTTGGAGCTCCCTTTATAAGTATAGCTTATTGTAGGGCATCACCATAGTGATTAGATTTGTGCTGTAATTGCCTCTGGGTAGGAGTTGGTGAGAAAGATTGAGTATTTGTCTGCTTTGGGATCAAGGTAGGGTGGTTCAGTCGGTCAATTAGGTGTTTGCTGCGAGTAGTATAGTTACACAAGTGATAATGGTATGTAAAAATCCAGGTTGGGGGTTTCACTGGTGTGCAGGATTTGGGTAAGTTTAATAGGGTGAAGACTGACTGATAGTGGCTATTGACAGGATAGTGCATGTGGCAGGGTTGAGGTAGATAATGGAAGTTACTGTGCTACAGTTCATATGGTGTGTTTTTCTCTTGTAATGGGTGTATTGAAGTCATTCAGAGGGTGTTTTTGTTGTTCAGCAAATGCTATGACATTAAATGTTTTCTCATTACATTGGGTAGTTGGTGTGTATTTGAGTTACTATTAAAATTGATTTTGAAAAGGAAATTTCATATGAATATTACATCCATGGGGCAGTATAACAGGGCTTCAGTTAGGCATGATAGTGGGCAATTGTTCTTGAATTTGCTTTTATGTGGCTTTGAGCTCAGTTTTTGGGTGGTACAATTGGTGGGTAATGACTTGGAATCATTGTGAAGTTACTATGGGTTCTTAGGTGAGTGTCAATTTAGTTAATATATAGAGGTTATGTTATGGTTGGTTACTTTAGCATTGAAGGGGGATCAGTGTTTTAATTTCAGCAGTTTAGGTAACTGGCTACTTTGGCTAGTTATGTCATAGAGCTTTGGGAGGTGAGGACACAGATACAGTTTTATTAGAGAGGAGGGAGTACAACAAATGATGTTGAGCTTAATGCCTTTTCAAGGGCAATTTTGGTTGTTGGAACTTTGGTAAGAGGGAGGGGGAACAGCCTGTTCAGGCTGGTGGGCAGAAAAGACAGGCAGGTTTGCCCTCTTCTGTTCCCCCTTTGGTGTTGGATGTTTTGTTCAATGAGTTGGGATGCTGCTCAATAAGTGAATTAAGCTCGCTGCTCATTTTGGCTGAATGGTAATTCAATAAATGGTAATTGAAGTGAGTGGGACGCTGCTTCATAAGTAAGCAATGAGTGGAGGTATGGACGCTGCTTACTGTATTAGGATGAGCAAGGTCACGCTGTCCCAGTTAACATTACCTGGAGGTTATGCTGTGATTAATATCAATTGTATCAAGTTTAAGTTGTAATTAATAAATGTCGGTTAATAAAGTTGTTTATGGAAATCTAATAAAGGTAATCAAAAGTCATTTTGTGTCGTGTTTTTATTGAAGGTGTCCGGGACAAAAACATGGTGCATTGTTGTTTCAGCTTTTGTTTCACACATACTTACAGGAAACTACTTTTGCAAGCTACAGCTTTACTGTTTTTTCTTTATTAAACTGCCACTGCAGACAGGTGTTATTTTATAGGGCATGAAGA